>NC_052344.1:17197890-17360272 GCF_016432855.1 Salvelinus namaycush | reverse complement strand
ACTGTATCAATAAATATATATTGAATGGTCACTATTATCAATAAATATATAATGGTCACTTTATCTATAAAAAATTATGAATGGTCACTGTATCTATAAATATAAAATGAAGGTCACTATATCAAACTATATAATGGTCACTATATCTATAAATATATAAGAATGGTCACTATATCCAATAAATATAAGAAGGTCACTATCAAATGAATGGTCACTATATCTATAAAATATATAATGAATGGTCACATATCAATAACATATAATGAATGGTCACTATGATCTATAAATATAATGATGTCACGATATCAATAAATACCCAATGAAGGGCACTATATCAATAACTATATAATGAAGTCACTATATCATAATATAAATGAATGGTCAGATATCAATAAATACCATGAATGTCACTTACAATAAATACATAAGAATGATCACTATATCAATAAATAATAACAAATGGTCAATATATCCGTAAATACAAATGAATGGCCACTATATCAATAAATATAAATGGTGACTATATCAATAAATATATAATGAAGGTCACTGTATAATAAATATATATTGAATGGTCACTATATCAATAAATATATAATGGTCACTATATCTAAAAAATATAATGAATGGTCACTGTATCTATAAATATATAATGAATGGTCACTATATCAATAATATATAATGAATGGTCACTATATCAATAAATATATATGAATGGTCACTATATCAATAAATACATAATGAATGGTCACTATATCTATAAATATATAATGAATGTCACTATTCAATAAAATATAATGAATGGTACATATCAATAAATACATAATGAAGCCACTATATCATAACTATATAATGAATGTCACTATATCAATAAATACATAATGAATGTCACTATATCAATAAATTACACTATATGAATGGTCACTATATCAATAACTACGTCCCCCCCTTAATACTATATAATGGTCAATATATCTATAAATATATAATGAATGGTCACTATATCAATAAATATATAATGGTGACTATATCAATAAATATATAATGAATGGTCACTGTATCAATAAATATATATTGAATGGTCACTATATCAATAAATATATAATGGGTCACTATATCTATAAAATATAATGAATGGTCACTGTATCTATAAATATATAATGAATGGTCACTATATCAATAATTATATAATGAATGGTCACTATATCAATAAATATATATTGAATGGTCACTATATCAATAAATACATAATGAATGGTCACTATATCTATAAATATATAATGAATGTCACTATATCAATAACTATATAATGAATGGTCACTATATCAATAAATACATAATGAATGTCACTATATCAATAACTATATAATGAATGTCACTATATCAATAAATACATAATGAATGTCACTATATCAATAAATACATAATGAATGTCACTATATCAATAACTATATAATGGTCAATATATCTATAAATATATAATGAATGGTCACTATATCAATAAATATATAATGAATGATCACTATATCAATAAATACATAATGAATGTCACTATATCAATAACTATATAATGGTCAATATATCTATAAATATATATTGAATGGTCACTATACCTATAAATATATAATGAATGATCACTATATCAATAAATACATAATGAATGGTCACTATATCAATAAATATATAATGAATGGTCACTATATCAATAAATATATAATGAATGATCACTATATCAATAAATACATAATGAATGATCACCATATCAATAAATATATAACAAATGTCACCATATCAATAAATATATAATGGTCACTATATCAATAAATATATAATGAATGGTCACTATATCAATAAATACATAATGAATGGTCACTATATCAATAAATACATAATGAATGGTCAATATATCAATAAATATATATTGAATGGTCACTATATCTATAAATATATAATGAATGATCACTATATCAATAAATACATAATGAATGGTCACTATATCAATAAATATATAATGAATGGTCACTATATCAATAAATACATAATGAATGGTCAATATATCAATAAATATATATTGAATGGTCACTATATCTATAAATATATAATGAATGATCACTATATCAATAAATACATAATGAATGGTCACTGTATCAATAAATATATAATGAATGGTCACTATATCAATAAATATATAATGATCACCATATCAATAAATATATAATGGTCACTATATCTATAAATATATAATGAATGATCACTATATCAATAAATACATAATAAATGTCACTATATCAATAACTATATAGTGAATGGTCACTATATCAATAAAAGATAATGAATGTCACTATATCAATAACTACATAATGGTCAATATATATATAAATATATAATGAATGGTCACTATATCAATAAATATATAATGAATGGTCACTATATAATGAATGGTCACTATATCTATAAATATATAATGAATGGTCACGATATCAATAACTATATAATGAATGGTCACTATATCTATAAATATATAATGATGCTCACGATATCAATAAATACCCAATGAATGGTCACTATATCAATAACTATATAATGAATGGTCACTATATCTATAAATATATAATGAATGGTCACGATATCAATAAATACCCATTGAATGGTCACTATATCAATAAATACATAATGAATGATCACTATATCAATAAATATATAACAAATGGTCACTATATCCGTAAATACATAATGAATGGCCACTATATCAATAAATATATAATGGTGACTATATCAATAAATATATAATGAATGGTAACTGTATCAATAAATATATATTGAATGGTCACTATATCAATAAATATATAATGGTCACTATATCTAAAAAAAATATAATGAATGGTCACTGTATCTATAAATATATAATGAATGGTCACTATATCAATAAATATATAATGGTCACTATATCTATAAATATATAATGAATGGTCACTATATCAATAAATATATAATGAATGGTCACTATATAATGAATGGTCACTATATCTATAAATATATAATGAATGGTCACGATATCAATAACTATATAATGAATGGTCACTATATCTATAAATATATAATGATGCTCACGATATCAATAAATACCCAATGAATGGTCACTATATCAATAACTATATAATGAATGGTCACTATATCTATAAATATATAATGAATGGTCACTAAATCAATAATTATATAATGAATGGTCACTATATCAATAAATATATATTGAATGGTCACTATATCAATAAATACATAATGAATGGTCACTATATCTATAAATATATAATGAATGTCACTATATCAATAACTATATAATGAATGGTCACTATATCAATAAATACATAATGAATGTCACTATATCAATAACTATATAATGAATGTCACTATATCAATAAATACATAATGAATGTCACTATATCAATAAATACATAATGAATGTCACTATATCAATAACTATATAATGGTCAATATATCAATAAATATATAATGAATGGTCACTATATCAATAACTATATAATGGTCACTATATCTATATAAATACATAATGAATGGTCACTGTATGAATAATTATATAATGAATGGTCACTATATTAATAACTATATATAATGGTCACTATATCAATAACTATATAATGAATGTCACTATATCAATAAATATATAACAAATGGTCACTATATCCGTAAATACATAATGAATGGCCACTATATCAATAAATATATAATGGTGACTATATCAATAAATATATAATGAATGGTCACTGTATCAATAAATATATATTGAATGGTCACTATATCAATAAATATATAATGGTCACTATATCTATAAAAATATAATGAATGGTCACTGTATCTATAAATATATAATGAATGGTCACTATATCAATAATTATATAATGAATGGTCACTATATCAATAAATATATATTGAATGGTCACTATATCAATAAATACATAATGAATGGTCACTATATCTATAAATATATAATGAATGTCACTATATCAATAACTATATAATGAATGGTCACTATATCAATAAATACATAATGAATGTCACTATATCAATAACTATATAATGAATGTCACTATATCAATAAATACATAATGAATGTCACTATATCAATAAATACATAATGAATGTCACTATATCAATAACTATATAATGGTCAATATATCTATAAATATATAATGAATGGTCACTATATCCGTAAATACATAATGAATGGCCACTATATCAATAAATATATAATGGTCACTATATCAATAAATATATAATGGTCACTATATCAATAAATATATAATGGTCACTATATCAATAAATATATAATGGTCACTATATCTATATATACATAATGAATGGTCACTATATCTATAAATATATAATGAATGTCACTATATCAATAAATATATAATGAATGGTCACTATATCAATAACTATATAATGGTCACTATATCTATATAAATACATAATGAATGGTCACTGTATGAATAATTATATAATGAATGGTCACTATATTAATAACTATATATAATGATCACTATATCAATAACTATATAATGAATGTCACTATATCAATAAATATATAACAAATGGTCACTATATCCGTAAATACATAATGAATGGCCACTATATCAATAAATATATAATGGTGACTATATCAATAAATATATAATGAATGGTCACTGTATCAATAAATATATATTGAATGGTCACTATATCAATAAATATATAATGGTCACTATATCTATAAAAATATAATGAATGGTCACTGTATCTATAAATATATAATGAATGGTCACTATATCAATAATTATATAATGAATGGTCACTATATCAATAAATATATATTGAATGGTCACTATATCAATAAATACATAATGAATGGTCACTATATCTATAAATATATAATGAATGTCACTATATCAATCACTATATAATGAATGGTCACTATATCAATAAATACATAATGAATGTCACTATATCAATAACTATATAATGAATGTCACTATATCAATAAATACATAATGAATGTCACTATATCAATAAATACATAATGAATGTCACTATATCAATAACTATATAATGGTCAATATATCTCTAAATATATAATGAATGGTCACTATATCAATAAATATATAATGAATGATCACTATATCAATAAATACATAATGAATGTCACTATATCAATAACTATATAATGGTCAATATATCTATAAATATATATTGAATGGTCACTATACCTATAAATATACAATGAATGATCACTATATCAATAAATACATAATGAATGGTCACTATATCAATAAATATATAATGAATGGTCACTATATCAATAAATATATAATGAATGAACACTATATCAATAAATACATAATGAATGATCACCATATCAATAAATATATAACAAATGTCACCATATCAATAAATATATAATGGTCACTATATCAATAAATATATAATGAATGGTCACTATATCAATAAATATATATTGAATGGTCACTATATCTATAAATATATAATGAATGATCACTATATCAATAAATACATAATGAATGGTCACTATATCAATAAATATATAATGAATGGTCACTATATCAATAAATACATAATGAATGGTCAATATATCAATAAATATATATTGAATGGTCACTATATCTATAAATATATAATGAATGATCACTATATCAATAAATACATAATGAATGGTCACTGTATCAATAAATATATAATGAATGGTCACTATATCAATAAATATATAATGATCACCATATCAATAAATATATAATGGTCACTATATCAATAATTATATAATGAATGGTCGCTATATCAATAAATATATAATGGTCACTATATCTATAAATATATAATGAATGATCACTATATCAATAAATACATAATGAATGTCACTATATCAATAACTATATAGTGAATGGTCACTATATCAATAAAAGATAATGAATGTCACTATATCAATAACTACATAATGGTCAATATATATATAAATATATAATGAATGGTCACTATATCAATAAATATATAATGAATGGTCACTATATAATGAATGGTCACTATATCTATAAATATATAATGAATGGTCACGATATCAATAACTATATAATGAATGGTCACTATATCTATAAATATATAATGATGCTCACGATATCAATAAATACCCAATGAATGGTCACTATATCAATAACTATATAATGAATGGTCACTATATCTATAAATATATAATGAATGGTCACGATATCAATAAATACCCATTGAATGGTCACTATATCAATAAATACATAATGAATGATCACTATATCAATAAATATATAACAAATGGTCACTATATCCGTAAATACATAATGAATGGCCACTATATCAATAACTATATAATGGTGACTATATCAATAAATATATAATGAATGGTCACTGTATCAATAAATATATATTGAATGGTCACTATATCAATAAATATATAATGGTCACTTTATCTATAAAAATATAATGAATGGTCACTGTATCTATAAATATATAATGAATGGTCACTATATCAATAAATATATAATGGTCACTATATCTATAAATATATAATGAATGGTCACTATATCAATAAATATATAATGAATGGTCACTATATAATGAATGGTCACTATATCTATAAATATATAATGAATGGTCACGATATCAATAACTATATAATGAATGGTCACTATATCTATAAATATATAATGATGCTCACGATATCAATAAATACCCAATGAATGGTCACTATATCAATAACTATATAATGAATGGTCACTATATCTATAAATATATAATGAATGGTCACGATATCAATAAATACCCATTGAATGGTCACTATATCAATAAATACATAATGAATGATCACTATATCAATAAATATATAACAAATGGTCACTATATCCGTAAATACATAATGAATGGCCACTATATCAATAAATATATAATGGTGACTATATCAATAAATATATAATGAATGGTCACTGTATCAATAAATATATATTGAATGGTCACTATATCAATAAATATATAATGGTCACTATATCTATAAAAATATAATGAATGGTCACTGTATCTATAAATATATAATGAATGGTCACTATATCAATAATTATATAATGAATGGTCACTATATCAATAAATATATATTGAATGGTCACTATATCAATAAATACATAATGAATGGTCACTATATCTATAAATATATAATGAATGTCACTATATCAATAACTATATAATGAATGGTCACTATATCAATAAATACATAATGAATGTCACTATATCAATAACTATATAATGAATGTCACTATATCAATAAATACATAATGAATGTCACTATATCAATAAATACATAATGAATGTCACTATATCAATAACTATATAATGGTCAATATATCTATAAATATATAATGGTGACTATATCAATAAATATATAATGAATGGTCACTGTATCAATAAATATATATTGAATGGTCACTATATCAATAAATATATAATGGTCACTATATCTATAAAAATATAATGAATGGTCACTGTATCTATAAATATATAATGAATGGTCACTATATCAATAATTATATAATGAATGGTCACTATATCAATAAATATATATTGAATGGTCACTATATCAATAAATACATAATGAATGGTCACTATATCTATAAATATATAATGAATGTCACTATATCAATAACTATATAATGAATGGTCACTATATCAATAAATACATAATGAATGTCACTATATCAATAACTATATAATGAATGTCACTATATCAATAAATACATAATGAATGTCACTATATCAATAAATACATAATGAATGTCACTATATCAATAACTATATAATGGTCAATATATCTATAAATATATAATGAATGGTCACTATATCAATAAATATATAATGAATGATCACTATATCAATAAATACATAATGAATGTCACTATATCAATAAATATATAATGAATGATCACTATATCAATAAATGAATAATGAATGATCACCATATCAATAAATATATAACAAATGTCACCATATCAATAAATATATAATGGTCACTATATCAATAAATATATAATGAATGGTCACTATATCAATAAATATATAATGAATGATCACTATATCAATAAATACATAATGAATGATCACCATATCAATAAATATATAACAAATGTCACCATATCAATAAATATATAATGGTCACTATATCAATAAATATATAATGAATGGTCACTATATCAATAAATACATAATGAATGGTCAATATATCAATAAATATATATTGAATGGTCACTATATCTATAAATATATAATGAATGATCACTATATCAATAAATACATAATGATCACCATATCAATAAATATATAATGGTCACTATATCAATAATTATATAATGAATGGTCGCTATATCAATAAATATATAATGGTCACTATATCTATAAATATATAATGAATGATCACTATATCAATAAATACATAATGAATGGTCACTATATCAATAAATACATAATGAATGTCACTATATCAATAACTATATAGTGAATGGTCACTATATCAATAAAAGATAATGAATGTCACTATATCAATAACTACATAATGGTCAATATATATATAAATATATAATGAATGGTCACTATATCAATAAATATATAATGAATGGTCACTATATAATGAATGGTCACTATATCTATAAATATATAATGAATGGTCACGATATCAATAACTATATAATGAATGGTCACTATATCTATAAATATATAATGATGCTCACGATATCAATAAATACCCAATGAATGGTCACTATATCAATAACTATATAATGAATGGTCACTATATCTATAAATATATAATGAATGGTCACGATATCAATAAATACCCATTGAATGGTCACTATATCAATAAATACATAATGAATGATCACTATATCAATAAATATATAATGAATGGTCACTATATCAATAAATATATAATGAATGTCACTATATCAATAAAAATCTAATCAAATCAAATTGTATTTGTCACATACACATGGTTAGCAGATGTTAATGTGAGTGTAGCGAAATGCTTGTGCTTCTAGTTCCGACAATGCAGTAATAACCAACGAGTAATCTAACCTAACAATTTCACAACAGCTACGTTATACACACAAGTGTAAAGGGATGAAGAATATGTACATAAAGATATATGAATGAGTGATGGTACAGAACGGCATAGGCAAGATGCAGTAGATGGTATCGAGTACAGTATATACATATGAGATGCGTAATGTAGGGTATGTAAACATTACATTAAGTGGCATTGTTTAAAGTGGCTAGTGATACATGTATTACATAAAGATGGCAAGATGCAGTAGGTGGTATAGAGTACAGTATATACATATGAGATGCGTAATGTAGGGTATGTAAACATTACATTAAGTGGCATTGTTTAAAGTGGCTAGTGATACATGTTTTACATGTATGGCAGCAGCCACTCAATGTTAGTGGTGGCTGTTTAACAGTCTGATGGCCTTGAGATAGAATAAATATAATGAGATATAATAATACATAATGAATGGTCACTATATCTATAAATATATAATGAATGGTCACTATATCTATAAATATATAATGAATGGTCACTATATCAATAAATGCATAATGAATGTCACTATATCAATAACTATATAATGGTCAATATATCTATAAATATATAATGAATGGTCACTATATCTATAAATATATAACGAATGGTCACTATATCAATAAATATATAATGAATGGTCACTATATCAATAAATGCATAATGAATGTCACTATATCAATAACTATATAATGGTCAATATATCTATAAATATATAATGAATGGTCACTATATCTATAAATATATAACGAATGGTCACCATATCTATAAATATATAATTAATGGTCACTATATAAATAACTATATAATGGTCAATATATCTATAAATATATAATGAATGGTCACTATACCAATAACTATATAATGAACGGTCACTATATCAATAAATATATAATGAACGGTCTCTTATATTCCACATACAGTGATATATCAAGCACATATATGGGTCATGCACCAAAGATAGACCGTTGAAAAGGCTTGTTGCCAGATAAAGACCATAAACACCAGACAATGTAATTGGGGTCACCTCACTTATGCCATTACGTCATAACCACATCATCTTGACCGAAGTACATTCATCTAGAGCCTCGTTATTTCCACTGTGACTTACAGAGCTTACCGGTGAGCACATCCAAGAGCAAAGCACATCATTACAATATATGAATTACCCCTTTGCAAGACCACCAAAGCTGTGTATAATATGTTCATATACCCTGAAGATTTACGTCCTTCCTACAACTATTTTAAATATGTTCACTTTGCTAATTGACACCTCAAATGTGTATCTCTGTCTTTGTACATCAATTTGCCCTTAAAATACATTTTAATAAATAACAAAGAAACTATAAAGAAATACTTACAACTTACATGTTGCACTGTGTGAAAAAATAAATATCTTCCAGTTTGCCAGCCAAAGACTACCCTACCATAGTAAATACTTTGAGCGCAAGCTTTCAACTGATCATCCTTGAGTGCTGACAGAAAACACCTGTCAAGGAAAGATGGGCCCTAAAAATACAACTTCCAACAAGAACAATTCCTAACCACTGTCTCGTCTCCACTTCGGAATGTAATTAAAACATTCTTGCAATGGAAGACTCCAGCTTTCAGGGTCGAGTGGATTACAAAGTAATTGCTTTTTTAATGTTTACTTCTCGGGCACTGACGGCAACAATAGAATACATAGTGTTCAGCACTTAAATATCCAGCCCTTGAGTAAGGAGTGCAAAAGGACAAATGTGGTTTTAGTATGAGATAATTGACAGGGGGAGACAGGTGCTGTGCGTTGTCCACGGGTGTCCCCCATGAACCCTGAGCATTCCAATAAACCACTGTGCCGTGCAAGATTGCTCCTCTTAGTGAATATGTAGCCTTTTCCTCAGAAGGGGACAGCAAAATGGCAGAGTACAGGCCTTGGACTAAGGGCTAGGATTTGGGGACAGAGAACGGAAGGATTTCGAAAGTGTCCCTGCACTCCACAGCCTAAGACTCACTCCTGAAGATTGCCAGCCAGTACCCACAACTAAGAGTCACAGTATTATTAAGGCCAGTACGGAGCCTCATATTAAAATAGTAATAGCATCAGAACAAGCATCCTGTGCACCACAGATGTCAGTTTAAATGGGTTGAGAGAACATTTCAAACATTTGTGGACTAAAGCCCTTCAATTTCTAGGGGAACGCCCCCAGTCCTCCATACCTAACTATTTGCCAATTGACAAATTTCAATGAACAAAAGAGGAACCCTCCATCCCAAAGAAAAAATGTACCAAACGTCAACCCTGCTGATTGGTCAATTATGAGTAGCAGGTGGTGGTCTGATTTAAAATGAAGCCTTTTGGTCACTGATGGCAAGGGACAACTGTGTCTATCAATAGGAGCAAGGAGAGGCACAATTGACCAGGACTAGGCTGTAAATAGCCATACTGCCTCCCCACTCTTCAGTATAAAGACTAGTGAAATGTGTCTTTTAATTTACAGTATTGTTAGTTATGTGTTACAGTATTGTTCCTATTAAAATTAGAAGCTTACCTGTCTTTAAAACAGATTATTATCATCTCTTTTGTATGGCATTCCAGAGTAGTACTTTGTCAGCCTCTAATTAAATTATATTATAAATAGATCCCATTTACGATTGTTGCATAGATCTGTCAGACCTAGTATACTATATTGTATATTATATACTACACCTCCAACAGGTCAACCCAAAAAATACTTTGCACTAGAAATGAAGGAAATGGTGCCCTCAAATGATCAAACCACGTAGCTGTCACACCCTGGCCTTAGTTATCTTTGTTTTCATTATTATTTTAGTTAGGTCAGGGTGTGACATGGTGAAGTATGTGTTTTTGTATTGTCTAGGGTGTTGTATGGTTTAGGGGGTTAAGTAGAGTAGATGGTTTAGTGTTCAGTGTAGGTGTCTAGGAAAGTCTATGGTTGCCTGAATTGGTTCTCAATTAGAGACAGCTGGTTATTGTTGTCTCTGATTGGGAGCCATATTTAAGGCAGCCATAGGCTTTAGCTGGTTGTGGGTAATTGTCTATGTGTAGTGTTTGTGTCAGCACTATCTGTCTTTATAGCTTCACGGTCGTCAGTTTTGTTATTTTGTTAGTTCGTGATTAGTTGTTCGTTTCTTGTTTGTTTTTTCTCTCTTCTTAAAAATAAAGAAGATGTATTTTGCACACGCTGCGCCTTGGTCCAATCTCTCACAGCAAGACGATCGTGACAGTAGCTATTTTATACCAAAGTAATTGCTAAATTCCAACACAGTACTGTATAACATAATAGGCCTACACAAATACAATGATATTTAAACTAGCTTGAGGAATTTTTATTATTCAAATGATTAATACTGTATCCTCTTATGCCTAATACAATCTCAGATGTCAAGGTACAGTTTTACCATTGCAAAATGTCTGAAATGTTTTACATAAACAGTCAAGACCATAACAAAAACGTATCAATTCCCATAGAAATCATCTTCACACTTGTGTATTGTAGTGTGCTGTGGACTTCTAAACAGTTTAGATGCTAGCTAGAACATGTAAACATAAAAAAGCAAAACATGGCCCTGTTTTTAACATCGAGAAACCCCTCATGTTACCCAATCTACACAATCCTTATCAAACCGCACCTTTCTGTTTCTCAACATCAATGGACTCACAAGCTGAAGAATCCTGCAGTTCTTTACGGCTTACCTTTTTTATTTTATTTATTTATTTATTTTATTTTACCGTTATTTTACCAGGTAAGTTGACTGAGAACACGTTCTCATTTGCAGCAACGACCTGGGGAATAGTTACAGGGGAGAGGAGGGGGATGAATGAGCCAATTGTAAACTGGGGATTATTAGGTGACCATGATGGTTTGAGGGCCAGATTGGGAACCTTTACTGGATTTTGGATGGCCTCTCCACTACAAAAAAAAACAGTGCCATGTCTCTGCAAAGAACACATAGTGCCTTCAGAAAGTATTCATACCCCTTGACTTATTCAAAATTATTTTGTGTTACAGCCTGATTTCAAAATTGATTAAATATATATATTTTTATCACCCATCTACACACAATACCCCATTATGACAGTGAAAACATATTTTTAGAAGTTTTTGCAAATGTATTAAAAATGAAATACAGAAATATCTAATTTATGTAAGTATTCACACCCCTGAGTCTTTCTGGGTTCATTTGCCCATAATTATTTTCAAAATTATTCAGGATCTGTTAAATTGGCTGCTGTTGATGACTGCTAGACAACCATTTTCAGGTCTTGACTGAGATTTTCAAGTAGATTTAAGTCAAAACTAACTCGGCTACTCGGGAACATTCACTGTCTTCTTGATAATCAACTCCAGTGTAGATTTGTGTTTTAGGTTATTGTTCTGCTGAAAGGTGAATTCATCTCCCAGTGTCTGGTGGAAAGCAGACTGAACCAGGTTTTCCTTTAGGATAGTGTCTGTGCTTAGCTCTATTCTGTTTCTTTTTTTATCCTGAAAAACTCCCCAGTCCTTAACAATTACAAGCATACCCATAACATGATGCAGCCACCACTATGCTTTAAAATATGGAGAGTGATACTCAGTAATGTGTTGTATTGGATTTGCCCAAAACATAACACTTTGTAATTCAGGACAAAAATGTAATTCCATTGCACATTTTTTGCAGTACTACTTTAGTGCCTTGTTGCAAACAGGATGCATGTTTTGGAATATTTTTATTATGTACAGGATTTCTTCTTTTCACTCCGTCAATTAGGTTAGTGTTGTGGATTAACTACAATGTTGTTATCCATCCTCAACTTTCTCCTATCACAGCCATTAAACTCTGTAACTGTTTTAAAGTCACCATTGGCCTCATTGTGAAATCCAGGAGCGGTGTCCTTCCTCTACGGCAACTGAGTTAGGAAGCACGCCTGTACCTTTGTAGCGACTGGGTGTATTGATACACCATCCAAAGTGTAATTAATAACCAGCTCAAAGGGATATTCAATTTCTTATTTTTTTCTTTTTTTTAATCTAAATTTAATCAATTTTGAATTCAGGCTGTAACAACAAAATGTGGAACAAGTCAAGAGGTGTGAATACTTTCTGAAGGCACTGTAAATATAATTTTAGACACAGCAGCAGAACATAATGATACTTGTCAATAAAGGTGTGTGTACACTGTTTGTCCTGAAGTTGTACAATGCTACCTCTCTCTCAGGGGTCCTCTGGAAAATAATGTCCAGAGAGATACAGTTCCAATGCAGAGGAGGATGGGGAGGAAAACCCACAAGGCTACTGGTGCAATGGAGTGCTAACCAACTGCAAATAGGAAAAACAGAACCTTTACTTTCCAACAATCTAACCTTTCTTAAATATTATAAGTAACAATACTGGAACATAATTTTGTGTTGAAAACAGAGCTGGAAATATACACTGAGTGTACAAAACATTAGGAACACCTGCTCTTTTCATGACAGACTAACCAGGTGAAAGCTATGATCCCTTATTGATGCCACTTCTTAAATCCACTTAAATCAGTGTAGATGAAGGGGAGGAGACAGGTTAAAGATGGATTTTTAAGCCTTGAGATAATTGGGACATGGATTGTGTATGTGTGCCATTCAGAGGGTGAATCTGCAACAGGATACAGTAGTAGTAGGTGCCAGGCGCACCGGTTTGAGTGTGTCAAGATCTGCAACGCTGCTGGGTTTTTCATGCTCAACAGTTTCCCATGTGCGCTAAGAATGGTCCACCACCCAAAGGACATCCAGCCAACTTGACACAACTTTGGGAAGCATTGGAGTCAACATGGGCCAACATCCGTGTGGAACGCTTTCGACACCTTGTAGAGTCCATGCCCCAACGAATTGAGTCTGTTCTGAGGGCAAAAGGGGGTGCAACTCAATATTAGGGAGGTGTTCCTAATGTTTTGTACAGTCTGTGTACGTTCAAGTTCTGCAGAATGTATGCTTCAAATAAATAAATTAAATGTCAAGACGGCTAAGTTACATACGTCATTACCTTTATGCACATACAGGAAACCAGATGCTGCTCCGTATGGGTTGGACACCTCACAGCTGTACAGACCACTGAAGTCAGAGCCCACTTTCACTAACTCCAACAAGCCCCCAGTCTCACTGAGATTTGATATATTCAGTCTAAGACACATAGCAAAACATAGATGTAGACACTGATCCTTAGAAAATGGGTTGGGGGAAATGAAATACTGTGAACAACTGACCTCTTCCATGTGAACTCTGTTGGAGTTGGCATCTACTAAACACTGAAACGCTGGTGCCTGGGGTGCGCTCTCATGAAGGATGATTTTGACCGAATTTGGAAGGTCTGTAGAATAGGTAAAAAGTTGTTACTGTTGTGTCTAATATGGAGTAGAAACACTGCGGCTGTTGTCATTCAGAATACTCACAGTGTACATCTAGCTCGTAGGGAACAGCCTTCTGCTGGCTCAGAGTGGTGTGGTTCAACAGGCACTGAACCTCATGTTGGTGCATGACTCTGGAGGGCTCTCCCTTCAGGTAGACCCTCACCGTGGCGGTGTCGTCTGGGTTCAGTGTAGTGTTGGTTGAGGTTGTCAGACTCAGTGGTTGTCTTGCACTGGCCGTGCTCCACTGTATCTCAGCGGGGGGCTTGGCGGTAGCCGCTGTGCATGTGGCCAAGATGCTCTCCTGCCCCTCAGCAACCACGGGAAGAGTCTCCACAGCAACTGAAATCACAGGAGGAACTATTGGGAAAAAAACACAATAAACACATTGACTTAATATGAATGTATGTCTTTATATACTTTAAAACCTAACCCTTGGATAGCAGGTAAAGGAACACCCTTAACAAAATTGTATGAAACGATTAATTCCATTGGGGAAATACATCATAAATAACCTCTTACTTTGGACATTGAGGTGGATCTCTGCCTTATATGGCCCACTGGGAAACACAGCGAAGATGCAGGTGTAGACGCCCTCATCAGTCAGGGACACATACCCCAGTCGGACAGAGCCCACCAGTGCTGTGGTGTTAACAATGAAGCCCACCCTGTCCCCCCGCCCTTTGACATGTGATGGACCATAGCTAGAAGTGATGAGGAAGAAGTTGTAGTTGGCAAGGTAACCCCTGGTACTCTTCTGCCATGAGATCTGGATGAGCTCGTCTGTCTCTATGAGCACACAGGTCAAGTCTGCGTGTTGTCCCCGAGTCACTGTTGGGCGGCCATTGTAAGATATGACTCTGATACCTAAAGGAATACTAGCAAGATGCATAAGATAGCAAATTCTCAGACTCTTCTTGATATTGTGGAGAACAAATGTTATGGGTTTGCTTTGCATCGCTCCTACACTCACCAACTCGTCTTGAGTCAGCATGAGAAATATGTTTTATTCTTCATTGGTAGGCTATCTCGTGTATGACAACTTCAAGTGAACGTTCTAATCTGGGGGGGTGGGGGACAAAGTTTAGGCCTATGCATAAACAAAATTAGGATGAAACGAGCCTGAGACGTAGACCAAGCGGCAAGATTACAACACCAGTAACCTAAACATGGGCCCAGGAGCGGAATGGAACAAGAAACCACACCTACGCATTCTTTTCCTTGAGGCCCCCATTATTAGCTAGATACTGAGAATGATAACATGCAGACTAATGATTCAATGTTAAACTGATTACGACAATAGGCCGAGTTTATCATTACTCTGATTATCTTGATTCAGCATTGGGTCATAATCGAAGTTAGCACACGCCTAGATTTCTGAGCAATCGTTCTAATTATTAGGACATGTAAACACCTTAAATCGGAGTTCTAGCAGTGTATTGGATCTGCGCATGTTCTAGCACCAGCTAACCTCTTTTCAGTTCTCAGTTCAGTTCTGAAAAACTGAAAAGTATGCGTCTTAGAAATTGTTTTCACATTCAAACTTTATGTCCAAACTCAGAATGAAATAACCTTCCCAAAAAGAACATGATCACTGTGATAGAATCTTAATTGCAGATGATTTTCAGCATTTATCAAAGTCCCATCAGGTAGCCTGATTTCAGATGTGTCCATGTAAACAGGATTATTATGGAAATCGTTCTTCTTGCAAAGCATGTAAACATTTTAATCGAACTAATATATTAATCTGCACACAAAAACAAGTTCGAACTTGCCCAAAATTCCAAATGGCCAATCTCTCCATTATGTCTACTGGGAGAAGATTTAATAAAGTTCTGGAACTTCCGCTCACCATTGCTGTTAGCCTATATTTTGCTTTCGGTCAGAGCCGTGGCTATTGGTCTACTACAGGGTTCCCCAACTGGCGGTGGTTTTATTTGGCCCCAAAGTCTTTTTTTGTAAACAAGTTGCAAGTTTGAAATTATTAGGTTTTAGCAAAATATGATATCTGTTTGGGATGCTTGCGGTCAATTTGCAGTCTACAAATGATTTGTAATTATGTTCTGGACCATCCACTCAAGAAAAAATTGTCCGTGAATGAATCTACACTGAACAAAAATACAAAAGCAATATGCTACAATTTTAAAGAATGTAATGAGTAACAGTTCATATAAGGAAATCAGTCATTTGAAATAAATTCATTAGGCACTAATCTATGGATTTCACATGACTGGGAATACAGATATGCATCTGTTGGTCACAGATACCTTAAAAAAAAGTAGGGCGTGGATCAGAAAACCAGTCAGTATTTGGTGACCACCGTTTGCATCATGCAGCGTTTGCCCACTGATGTCGGTTATGACGCCGAACTGCAGTCAGCTCAAGACCCTGGTGTGAATTCCTGCAGTCGTGCCAATTGCACGTTCCCTCAAAACTTGAGACATCTTTGGCATAGTGTTGTGTGACAGAACTGCGCATTTTAGAGTGGCCTTTTATTGTCCCCAGCACAAGGCGTACCTGTGTAATGATCATGCTGTTTAATCAGCTTCTTGATATGCCACACCTGTCAGGTGGATGGATTATTTTGGAAAAGGAGAAATGCTCACTAACAAGGATGTAAACAAATTTGTCAACAACATTTGAGAAAAATCTGCTTTTTGTGCGTATGAACAATTTATGGGATATTTTATTTCAACTCATGAAACATGGGACCAACACTTTACATGTTGCATTTATATTTTTGTTCAGTATAGTTGATGATCCCTGTGCTAAAGTGTAATTCCGATCCTGGCTGATATCTAGATTTGTATTTGATTGATAAAATATTTAAAAACTCTTCCTAAATAAATTAACAGAAATTATTAAATTAATTTCCATGACTTCTATCATTTTGCAAAACTTTTCCAGGCCTGGAAAAAAACATTTCAAAATGCCATTACTTTTCCAGGAATTTCATGACTGTACGAACCCTGATAGATAATTTGTTGTATTACTTGTGAGGCACAGTTGAATGAGCATAATATATACAGTACCAGTCAAAAGTTTGGACACACCTACTCATTCAAGGGTTTTCCTTTATTTTTTCTATTTTATACATTGTAGAATAATAGTGAAGACATCAAAACTATGAAATAACACATATGGAATCATGTAGTAACCAAAAAAGTGTTAAACAAATCAAAACATATTTTATATTTGAGATTCTTCAAAGTACCAAGCCTTTGCCTTGATGATAGCTTTGCACACGTTTGGCATTCTCTCAACCAGCTTAATGAGGTCGTCACCTGGAATGCATTTAAATTAACAGGTGTGCCTTGTTAAAAGATACATTTGTGTTATTTCTTACCTTCTTAATGCGTGTGAGCCAATCAGTTGTGCTGTGACAAGTTAGGAGTGGTAAACAGAAGAGAAACAGAGGATAAGTTCATTAGAGTTAACTGCACCTCAGATTGCAGCCCAAATAAATTCTTCACAGATTAACAGACACATCTCAACATCAACTGTTCAGAGGAGACTGCGTGAATCAGGCCTTCATGGTCGAATTGCTGCAAAGAAACCACTACCAAAGTACACCAATAAGAAAAAGAGACTTGCTTGGGCCAAGAAACACGAGCAATGGACATTAGACCAGTGGAAATCTGTCCTTTGGTCTGACGAGTCCAAATTTGAGATTTTTGGTTCCAACCGCTGTGTCTTTGTGAGACGCAGAGTAGGTGAACGGATGATCTCTGTATGTGTGGTTCCCACCGTGAAGCATGGAGGAGATGGTGTGATGGTGTGGGGGGGTGCTTTGCTGGTGACACTGTCAGTGATTTATTTAGAATTCAAGGCACACAGCATTCTGTAGCGATATGCCATCCCATCTGGTATGCGCTTAGTGGGACTATCATTTGTTTTTCAACAGGACAATGACCCAAGACACCTCCAGGCTGTGTAAGGGCTATTTGACCAAGAAGGAGAGTGATGGAGTGCTGCATCAGATGACCTGGCCTCCACAATCACCTGACCTCAACCCAATTGAGATGCTTTGGGATGAGTTGGACCGCAGAGTGAAGGAAAAGCAGCCAACAAGTTCTCAGCATATGTGGGAACTCCTTCAAGACTGTTGAAAAAGCATTCCAGGTGAAGCTGGTTGAGATAATGCCACGAGTGTGCAAAGCTGTCATCAAGGCAAAGGGTGGCTACTTTGAAAAATATCAAATATTTTTTAATTTGTTTAACACTTTTTTGGTTACTACATGATTCCATATGTGTTATTTCATAGTTTTGATGTCTTCACTATTATTCTACAATGTAGAAAATAGTACAAATAAAGAAAAACCCTTGAATGAGTAAGTGTGTTCAAAATTTTGACTGGTACTCTATATTTTTTTTTACTGGACTGGTGGCCTGCATCTGATGGTCTGTCTGAGGGGAGAGGGCAGGGTGAGGCTCCCTCTCACCCAACTCACCCAACTCCTCTCTCCCTCTGCTGAGAAAAAGGGACAGTCTTCCAGCTAATGGCAAAACTCAAGTTGTACTGCATTATTTCTGCCTCATGCACCAATTAATGCTGTTAATCCTATGACCAGAGAAAGTTAAATAGTCCTCGATATTAAAAAAGACAAGCCGCTAATAATAACAATACAAGCTTATCGAAACACTTTGCTATACTCATTCATTGTAGCTGAAGTGCTGGTTGTAAGCGAGAGGAAGTAGGGAGAACGCACATTTTATAAGTGTTGAACAAAGTGTTGACAGATTGGAATAACAACTTAAACATGAATTTACTCAAAAACAGCAGCTCTTTGCTGTATTCTTTGAGTCTCTCTCTAGTCAGTTTTTAAAATGTCAAGTATCAATTTTGCTATGTGTTCGAGGCTTCTTTTTACAGTCTATGGCTCGAGGAAACTGAGCAGACACGGTGATCTGATCTATCTGATTGGCCAGCGTTAGACCTATAGGTGCTCTTGATTTGAGCTCTGGGCTGCCAGGTAGGCGGAGTACTACCTTCAGACACATGAAATGGTTCAAAATGCGAAAATGTTTGCCTTCCCGGCGATAGGGCCACATAATCAAGTGCCCCTACCGCCAAAATCACCGGGGAAAAAAAGAAAATAAAAAAACTGAACGCAAGGCTTTTATCACAGAGTTTCTAAACCGAGGCGTAACATCTAGACTTCTGGGAACGCTTACCAAGCAGACCAGGGTTTGGGAAGTTAAACATTCTCCCTTAGTTTATTATTATTTTTAAAATCCAAAGACAACCTATATTCGAGCCAGTGTCTTAAGTAGTTGAACATGTTATTACTCCAACCCCATGAAAGTTGACACGTTTTCGTCAACAACTTTATATTGAAGGAGTGCCTTTGATTTGACGGCAGTTCGGCACGAGACAAACCTGATGATGTGTTTCTGCGTATTAGCTTAGCAAGCCAACATTGCATGATCGTGGATTTCAGGTGGCGGTGGGTATTTCTATTGGGGAAGCAGTTTGCCTATCTTCGTACTGTTCTGCCTTTTGGCTTTATCATTGTTGTTTTCCCCCAGAAATGTTTGGTGATCAACTAGGAATATGGATGCCCATTCCCGACAAAAAAAATGTTCTATGTCGATTGTCTAAAAAAGGTCTGATGCCAGGTTTAAATTAATTTTGAAATACGTAAATCAAAATGTAAATATCTAGTTGACACTTGTGTCAATATGTTTTTTTATTGAAACAATTAAAAGGTTTATGCCAGTGTAGCGTGGTTCGTTCTGCGTTGTGTGTTTTCAATTAAGACGCTGCCACAACTGACGGTCTGCTCGTTGAACTCTTTTTATTTGCCCTGCACACGAAGAGACAACACACACGTTACCCTTGGTGCAGTCACAGCTCTCCGGCACCTTGCTAGCCGAGGGTCAGGCAAAAGAGAACGACAAAGTGGTATGGGAACACAGATAACCCGCGATGGGCCAAACCAAAATACACAAAACTTTTACAATCACCTGCATGTACAATATTGGTATGAAAAAGTGTTTGTACACCAAACAAAAACATCAGCTATGCAGCTGCAATTAAACAAAAAAATACACTGAACCATTATTATTATTGTAACGACCCTGGGTTTATAAGCGCGGAAATCGACTCTGCCGCTTGAGCATGCTTTTGCGGCACAGTCGATAGCGCGCCGGACCTCGGGCTAGGAGGTCGAGGGTTCGAGACCTGCTCCCTGCTGTTTCATTACATTGGTGTCAGAAGCGGGATCGGACCTCGCATCCACGACAGTGCGTGTGCTTGGCCGGTGAGCGCGTTCCTGTAAGACGTAAAGTCGCAAGCTAGCGCGAGGACGCGCTCTTTGAAAGGAGGGAGTAGTGTAACGACCCTGGGTTTATAAGCGCGGAAATCGACTCTGCCGCTTGAGCATGCTTTTGCGGCACAGTCGATAGCGCGCCGGACCTCGGGCTAGGAGGTCGAGGGTTCGAGACCTGCTCCCTGCTGTTTCATTACATTGGTGTCGGAAGTGATCGGACCTCGCATCCACGACAGTGCGTGTGCTTGGCCGGTGAGCGCGTTCCTGTAAGACGTAAATGTAACAGTACTCTTCTTGCGTTGTGTACAATCAATCCTCGACACGAATTCCAACATGTAGCACCAGTCATGGAGATTTATTCTTTAACAATGTACCTGGTAGGAACAGCACAAAATTGCACGTCATGCAATGCACGGCTCACCATCCAACTCTGCACTCACGCACGCTGGTTTGGTGCTTGTTCACTGGGCCATGTAGTTACCAAAATAATACAATTACAATATACAATATAATATCTTTAACAATGTACCTGGTAGGAACAGCACAAAATTGCACGTCATGCAATGCACGGCTCACCATCCAACTCTGCACTCACGCACTGTACAAAATATATGAACCCCCCCCACCAGACACAGTAAGTTGCTAGCTAGTACTGGCGGGAATTCTTTACAACCAAAATGCACAACCAATATTCTCCAAAAAACATTGCATCTTATGTGTGATGTTCGAATAACATTTACAAACAAATGTATATAAATTGTACACTTAAATCATCACTTGGGAGTATAAAAATCACTTTTGATGTACAGTGCTTTGCAACCAACAACTTACCGCTGGTTTGGTGCTTGTTCACTGGGACGATTCTAATGAAACATCCTCCCTCGTAAGCAAGCTACGCAAACCAGCCAATAAGATGCCATGTTGAGTAGGTGAAGGCAAGACAAAACTAAAACCAAAAACCCATTGGCTTAACAATAAAGTGGCAAGGGGAATCACCAATAAAACCCTGTTACACTCCCCCCTACTGAATTCCACTTGCAAAGAAAAATAATAAAAAATACAAAACGGCACTGTGCAAACATACCAGATACAGAGACACTCAACATATGTACAGAATAACTCAGAGGAAAAAAAATTTGATATATTTTTATACTACCTAATAGAGAAACTAAAAGGTAAAGCTGTGTATATCAAGGATGCAGACCCTGCTTTAAATCAGTCACTAAATATTCCAGTCATTAGACTATTCTCCTTGAGAATTAGAGTGAAAAGCGGTTGATCAATCCCCTTAGCCCTCATAGGTAAACATGCCTGTTACATGTTAAGTACACTCAGTGACTTTAAAACATCCAAGTAATAAAATAAACTACCATAAGAGAGTTGATCATATCCGTCACATTACCATCTTGCAACCTCTAATCATGGTCACAATGATGTAAAAGCAAAACAAATAAAAGATGCCAATACCATTGACCCTCTATTCACATATTAAACCTTCAAGAGCTAACTGTCTGCTGATTCATAATCTCAATCAGTCTTGACACTGGTTTAAATAGTCTTCCTGCCCTTGACCTAATACGACCCCGACTACCTTCAACTGCATAAGGGGTAACAGTGTTGTGTACTGTTGCAATAGTGGGACTGTCAACACAGTCCGTCTGTAACTGATCAGGTAAGGAATGGTCCGAGTTTGGTAGGTCAGTACGGATATCGTAAGTAGACTGGTCAATTAGCTCACTCACTACACTGTTACGGTCTCGGTCAGATTCTTGAAGACTCTCTGACCGAGGCAGAACTTCCAGCTGCAGTATATCTTCCACAGAATCCAAAGGTGGAATATCCTGAGCATCCAAGGATCGCACATCACCCTCCAGGCTTGTGTCACCTGTTCCTTCAGAAGGCAATTCTGACACCCACACTCTCGTTCTGTACTCAGCATCATCATCCACTGCAGTGTCCATGGCAGCTGAGACCATAAGGCTGTCATTCATGCCCTCAGACTCTGTTAATCCAGACATGTCTGTTCCCTCATCAACGGCAGCATGGGGAAGAGGAAGGAAGTTGACTGGCATTATCAGGTTGCGATGTACCGTCTTCTCCCGTCCAGTGGAGCTGTTCTGAATCTTAAAAGTGTGGCTGTCAGCATTCAACCCAGTGACAAGGTAGACAGTATCCTCCCAACGGTCAGCGAGCTTCCGCTTTCCCCGCTCCACCTTGTTAGCCAGCAACACTCGATCACCAATCTCCACTGGTGCTCCTCTGACTCTTCTGTCATAAAGGTCAGCATGCCTCTTCAACTGCTTCGCTGCAGATGCCTGTGCTGTATTCATGGCTTCTTTCAGATCTCTCCTCAAAGACTGAACAAACTGGTCATAGTCGACAACTTCTGGGTTCTCTATGACTGAGCCAAAGACTATGTCAACAGGCAGTCTTGGCGTCCTCCCAAACATTAGCAGGAAAGGGGCAAAGCCTGTGGTCTCGTGGATTGTACAATTGTACGCAAACGTGATGGACTTCAGCGCCTGAGGCCATCTGTGCTTTGCTCTCTTTGGCAGGGCCCGGATCATGTTTCCCAACGTCCTATTCATCCTTTCGCAGGACCCGTTCCCCATCGGATGGTACGGCGTGGTGTGAGACTTCTGAACACCTGCAACACTCAACAGTTCGGCTATTAAAGCGCTCTCGAAGTTGGCTCCCTGGTCTGAATGTATACGGCGAGGCATCCCGTAGACACAGAAATAGTTGTTCCACAACTGATGAGCTACTGACTTAGCAGACTGGTTCGGACACAAGAAGGCATGAGCCAATTTGGTAAAGTGGTCAGTAACAACGAGCACATCCAAGGACTTGTTTGAAGAATCTTCTGCAGACCAGAAGTCTATGCACACTAGTTCAAGAGGCTCAGTTGTTATTATGCTCTCAAGAGGAGCTCTCGCTTCCGGTTCAGGAGTCTTGCTCACGACGCATCTCCTGCAGCACTTCACATATGCTTTTACCTCCCTCTCCAGGCCATGCCAGAAGAACCTCTGTCTTGTCAGGTAGACTGTTCTCTGTTGGCCCTGGTGACCAGCTTCATCATGGACACCCTTCAACACCATTGCTTTCATGGAGGCTGGAACCACATACAGATACGTTTTCCTCTTTGTAACCACATTCCTTGAAACACGATACAGTACACCCATCTTCATGGTCAACTTGTCCCAACTTCTGAGAAGACACAAAACCTCAACAGTCTCATGGGAACGCTCTCTCCGGGATGGTCTTCTCCCCCTCTCCACAAAGAAGATCACTCTGCTGATCACGTTGTCATCACGCTGCTTACTCATCAGTCGGTCGTGTGGCAGAACATCGACATCGGTCTGCTCTGATGGCATAACAGCCTGTGGAAGCTGTGGCAACAGCAGTGCATGTGAGCCCACTTCATCCCCCCAGCACCTGTGTGAATGAAGAACAGCTGCAACTTCATGTCTTGATAAAGCACCAGATGGGTCAACAGTAGCCTGACAGCTAATGACCACTTCGTTGGAGTCAGAGGCTTTGTCAAAGGGGTGGCTGGACCAGCGAAACACATCTTGCACTCTGTCTGTGCGCACAGCGTCGGCTTCAGCTAGTAAGGTCTCGTACGGGACCCTTGTCAGGCGATGGAGTGCACTGGGTCGTACGAAGGGCTCTCTGCTCAAAGCATCTGCAACAACATTTATTTTTCCAGGGATGTACTTGATGTCAAACTCGTACGGTGCCAGCTTGGCGACCCATCTCTGTTCACAAGCATCAAGCTTTGCTTTGGTCAGAATGTATGTCAAGGGATTATTATCTGTCCATACCGTGAACTGCTGTCCCCGTAGCCAGTGGTGGAACTTGTCACAGATAGCCCATTTCATGGCAAAGAACTCGAGCCTGTGTGCAGGATACCTCGACTGCGCATAACTGAGGGACTTGCTCGCGAAGGCTATAGGTCTCGCTGTAGCTCCCTGTTCCTGCACCTGGGACAGCACAGCACCTAAGCCATTGCTGGACGCATCCACCGAGAGTAGAAAGGGTTTTTCGAAGTTGGGGTGGGCCAACAAAACCTGGTCCAGTAAGGCTTGCTTTAGCTGGAATAAGGCCTGTCTGCATTCTGTTGTCCAGTCGGCAGCCGTCAACTTCCTGACAGGTGAGCGTCGCTTCTTTTTCCAGCGTGGAGCCTTGTGTCCAGTAGTCAATCCAAAGAGAGGCTTTGCAATGGTCGAGCAACCTTCAATGAACTGTTGATAATACACCACCATCCCAAGGAATGACCTCAATTTCTTCTGAGATGGAATGTCAGTGCCATCTTCCATTAGATCAGCTTCTGTTACTCCTGTAATGGCCCTCACCTTCTCAGGGTCTGTAGCTACACCATCCGCACTAATGATATGCCCCAGAAACTTCACAGACCTCTGCAGAAAGTTACATTTTTTTGGCGCCAACTTCAGGTTGTGAGCCTTGAGACGCTCAAAAACCATTTCCAGGCGCTGTAAAGCCAGATCTTCAGTGGGCGCATAGACCAAGACATCGTCAAGGTAACACAGCAGGCTAAGAAAGTTCTGATCTCCAAAGATGTTTAGCATCATCCTCATAAAGGTTGCAGGACTATTACATAACCCCTGTGGCATACGATTGTATTCGTACAATCCAAATGGCGACGTAAAAGCTGTGAATCTCCGGTCATCCTCATGCACTTCCACATTGTAGTAGCCAGAGGTAAGGTCCATTGTCGAGAAAAAGGCATTTCCACCTAAAGCAGCCAGTGCGTCAGCCTGGTGAGGGAGTGGGTGGGCGTCTTTGATGGTGCGAGCATTGAGCAAACGAAAATCAGTACAGAGTCTCAGGTCTCCAGACTTCTTCCATACAAGGACAAGGGGAGAGGCGAACTCACTACTAGACTTCCTTATGATTTCACGTTCTTCCATCTCATTCAATGCTTGTTTGAGTTTCTCATAATGATTTGGTGAAAGGCGTCGGTAGGGCATCCGAAAGGGTTTCTCATCACTCAGTTGAATGCGGTGAAGACATCCGGAAGCTTTTCCACAATCCAACTTGTGCCTGGAAAAAATAGACTGGTACTCAGCTATGAGCTGGATGAGTTTCTTCTTACCAGCAGGAGACGCTTGACAGGAGTTGACATCAATATCAGTCAAACCTAAGTCACGTAAGACCTCAGGTTCGCTTGAACTGTCAGGTCCGTCAGTATCGTGAAGTTGGCTGGAACCGTCATCAGTCAGTGTCAAGTCATCTTGGCAGTCAGTGAGTATATCAGCCGTTCTCTGCACTTGCTGCTGCAAAGCTGCTGATGAATCATCATTCACACACGAACAGTCAAAGTCCTCTAGAGCCATGCAAGGAAAGACATCGGCTAGAGTGGCGTTTCGTCTCAATGTCACGGTCTTCTGAGAAGGGTTTATCACTCTAACAGGGAGCCACCCATCCCCCCGCAATAGAGCTACTGTCCTCCCTACTAGTATTGACCTTGGTGTTGACCTTGAACTGCTGGGCTCAATGAGAACAGCACTGCCCGCTGATAGATTCTGAGTGTTTCGTAGTCTGCCCCAGACTAAGTGCTCCTGCATAGGCTCTAGAGTCACCGCCCCTTTTAGTCTCACAGTTCCAACTTTGTCAGGTACTTCACTGTCTCTCCATCTCTCCACATTAGCCATCATATTGATTAGCTTGCTCTCCTCACCCCCGTCACACCCAGGAGTATAAACCCTCTTCCAGAGATCTCCATCCGTCTTCAGGTGGCGAATCAAGTGCTTTAGGAGATTGCTGCCCAAGATGAGGTCATCACTCTGGCCTTCAACCACCAGTGTAGGCACGGCAACTACACATCCGTACACCTCCATCTCCAGCTCACATACTCCCAAAGGCTTCGTCTTCAACCCACCACAACCAACCAAGACTACCTCTGTAGGACTCAATGATGGACTTTTCAACACTCCTGCACGCAACAGTTCAGGTAAGACCCTAGAGCTCAAGGTACAAGCCATGGATCCACTGTCAAGCATAGCTCTCATTTCCACTTCTCCTCCTATTAACACCTTGGCATAAAATAAATCATCATGTGCGGAAAGCCTCTGTGTGTTCTGCATTATGATACTCTTCTCAGTCTCCATTTCGTCACAAACACTTTTATATACAGACTCCAAATCAACAGCTCTCACCGATGGGGACTCTACAAAAGGCCCAACACTCTCCCCTTCTACATGCAGGCCTACTAGTTTTCCGGGAGCTGAGCAGTGGTTACTGTAGGGACTCCACCAGCTGTGCTCAGAGCTGCGGCCTTGGGGCACTGAGAGCGTGCGTGGCCAGCTACATGACAAAGAAAGCAGAGGTGATTGGCCCTGCAGTGAAAGTAAGTATCATGTCCAGCATCCCCGCACACGTTACATGGCCCATTAGACTTCACTTTGCTCCTATTCCCTTTCTGGAACCTATGGTCAGACTGTTGTGGTCTCTGCTCCAGCACACGCTCCAGCATTGCAAGGATACGTTCCATCGGCTCAGCTGAGCCCTGAATTGTCTGGGCTGGGTAAGGCAACGTATTGGGTACTTCCATGTGGGGCCTCACAGCAGGCATGGTGATCGGCATGACAGCACCAACTTCCTGCTTCATTGTTGTGATGGCTGGGGTCACCTTAGATAAGTGAGAGTACCTCTGCTCCCTCCTGTATTCATCCAGCCTCTCATGAACATCTGCAGCAGTCCACTGCTGTAATGGCTTGCACTTAAAGATAAGGGACAGTTCAGCGTTAGGGCAATGTCTGATGAACATGACTGTGAGCTCACGAGATGGGTCTTCAACACTCTTTTTCTGTCTCTTTAGACAATCTTCAGCAACCTCCATAGCCCTGTTCAGTCTGAGCCAATATTCAAATGGTTGTTCATCAGTCAGAGGTAATGTGGCATAAAAGTCAGCGAGGGGCATGCTTGAAAAAGCAGTGTCACTAAAATGTTGTTTCAGTATGTCAAAGATGGGACTCGGGCCTTTAGATAAATCAACGGAGGGATTGCTGCGTATGCCAACTTTAACAACATCGCGGGCCCTTCCCATAAGCCTACCCATAACCTCAACAGCTTGGTCCATCACAGATACATCCCTCTTACGCATGTAAACCATGACCATATCCTCCCACTCATGCACTGTGCACTTTTCAGAGCCATCCCCCCGAAAGTACACCGGTTCCCTGATATCAGACTTCAATACCAGGTTCAGGCCCGACACATCCAAACCCCTAGAGCTGCATGCATTCCCCATAACATTGTCCCCAACATGTCCAACAATTGCCTTTGACTCCAAACAGGAGGCAATGTTCTCCCCAATGGAATGACCAATCTGCTGTACTATGTCTGCTATGAAATCCATGGAGACCTCCCCACTCCCTGTATTTGGCAAAACTCTGTCATACACATCCTTGGGCGTTTCCATGGGTACACTATCATCAAAACTCCCAAAACCCTCCAGTTTAGGCATAGGTGTAGAAGCAACTGGAATTTTGCCTGAACCCCTACCAACAGATGGTGACAGATTAAATGACAGGAAACCCCTACCTCTCCCAACACCTTCCATTTTAACAATGGGAAATCAACACACTAATAAAAATGTAACTAGCAAAAAAAATGCATATATATATTTCTTTCTTTAACGTCACGTCAAAATCGAACCTATATCTAGTACACAGGTAAAACTCACCCTACTTATATCAGATATACATTAGAATTGCAAATAAACAAGTAACACAAAAGTTATATCGTTTATCTGTGAAGTGTCTCAGCCAGAGAAATCATCAATTTCGATAATAAAACGTTGATGGCGCCCTCTTGTGGCGAAATGCGATATCGCACTATACTGCACCAGCAACGTCTTATCTGGTTCTTCAACGGCAACCACGGCGAAGTTCTGAGATGGAAATCCAGCGAAGGATGATCCGATCCAGAAGAACGGTCACGGCACCACTGTAACAGTACTCTTCTTGCGTTGTGTACAATCAATCCTCGACACGAATTCCAACATGTAGCACCAGTCATGGAGATTTATTCTTTAACAATGTACCTGGTAGGAACAGCACAAAATTGCACGTCATGCAATGCACGGCTCACCATCCAACTCTGCACTCACGCACGCTGGTTTGGTGCTTGTTCACTGGGCCATGTAGTTACCAAAATAATACAATTACAATATACAATATAATATCTTTAACAATGTACCTGGTAGGAACAGCACAAAATTGCACGTCATGCAATGCACGGCTCACCATCCAACTCTGCACTCACGCACTGTACAAAATATATGAACCCCCCCCACCAGACACAGTAAGTTGCTAGCTAGTACTGGCGGGAATTCTTTACAACCAAAATGCACAACCAATATTCTCCAAAAAACATTGCATCTTATGTGTGATGTTCGAATAACATTTACAAACAAATGTATATAAATTGTACACTTAAATCATCACTTGGGAGTATAAAAATCACTTTTGATGTACAGTGCTTTGCAACCAACAACTTACCGCTGGTTTGGTGCTTGTTCACTGGGACGATTCTAATGAAACATCCTCCCTCGTAAGCAAGCTACGCAAACCAGCCAATAAGATGCCATGTTGAGTAGGTGAAGGCAAGACAAAACTAAAACCAAAAACCCATTGGCTTAACAATAAAGTGGCAAGGGGAATCACCAATAAAACCCTGTTACATAAAGTCGCAAGCTAGCGCGAGGACGCGCTCTTTGAAAGGAGGGAGTAGTGTAACGACCCTGGGTTTATAAGCGCGGAAATCGACTCTGCCGCTTGAGCATGCTTTTGCGGCACAGTCGATAGCGCGCCGGACCTCGGGCTAGGAGGTCGAGGGTTCGAGACCTGCTCCCTGCTGTTTCATTACATTATTATCAGATTATTAACATCCCCTCTTGACCTGGCCTATTTGAATTGGTCCTTGTGTGCAATTTGGTGCGTAATCTAGGGGAACAACATCACACTGCTACACCAGTTCGCCAAATATTTGCTGGCGGCCAAACTGCTGATCTCTGCAACTTGGTCATCTAGAAATCCCCGATCAGCTTGTAGGCGATTTAATGGCAATGTTAGCTAGTTAACCTAATGCTACAAATTAATTTGAATCATGTCTTTATACATGCCTGTTTGGATCAGTTGCAAAAACATTGGCAACTTTGTATTTGTAGTCAACTTTGTTCTGAAGTTACCCGCGGTCATAGAAAAATCATGTCATATTTTTAGGCCAAAAGAAGGCACTTAACGTTACCTTTTCTACAAGTGGTCTGTGCCAGGCGTTAGATTAAGAGCTTTTAAGTGCAATGGTTTTGGGAAACAGCTAGGAGATTTAACGATGCTCCTACAAAGGCTCTAATGATAACTTGATTCTTTTGGGAAACCCTTTCTGCCTTCTAAACACGTAAGACACACATTCTCCCCTCAGCACCTCAAATTAATTTGAGTTGACCGCCCTTGTCCGGAAATGTGCCACTCGTTCGTCCCACGGTTGTTTTCAGTGATCATGGAACTGTTGTCTGTGTGCTTTATATGCGCTACAGTCATTTGACTGCATTTCATATCTTGGCTAGAAGACAACGCATGCTAGCCATCCGACAATATCAGGTAAATCGAAAATTACTATGTGTATATATGTGTGATGTCAGGGAAAGTTGTATGCGCTAGATAGTTTCCAAAAGCTAACCAAACAAAAACATAATTACTTTTACGATACGTGTTTGTGCCATCAGGTGCATTAGTAGCAAAATGTCTAACTTATTTACATTTGCTTTACTTACACCTGTATGTTGACTTCTCCATATTGATGTTGGTTTTAAGTTTTGGCTGACTTTGTACATCCGATAAAATCATCGCGAATTGAATTATGGGGCGTTTCAGCGTCCAGAGGGAACGGAGTTGTATGAGGGCTTACGTTGCCTACTTCCCTTGCTTGGCTAATTGTTTGGACGGCAGAGATGGTCTCGGGGTTTCCCCCAAGGGCAAACCGCGAGGGTAAATGGAGGAGGGTGTGTCTGTTAATGTGTTTGAAATGCAGCGCCTCTGTGGTGCGGGAAGTGGGAAACGAAAGAGTTAATCTACAATTTTTTTCATCCTCTGTGAAAAACGTGTTCGTACAGTGACCTCTTCTGGACATAAATATTTTTCAGTCAGACCGTATTTATGTATTTTTTTCTGACAGACAATGTTTAATTAATTCAGCCATAATTAATTCAGACAATGTAAATTATTTGGGCCATTAATTTTTTATTTAGCAAAAATGTAAATTCATGGGCCAAATTGACATTATGACTGAATTAATTTAACATGTCAAATACAAATATTTTACTTAATTTTCCAAAATACGTGATACATTTTGTTGCTACAAAATAAAAATTAATTGTAGAGAAGTTTCAGACCAGATTATCGTCTTTCTCTCTGCCTGCAATTGTCGTAAATGCATTGCAGAGCCATAAACTGTCGTGCTACTGCCCCTGCTTTTCGAAGTGTGAAACCCCCTTTCGGTCTTTTCGTACGGCACTAAAGCTGAAGACGGTATGTTACGGTTTGAGCTCAGTTACAAATGCAAAAATGTGATCTATTAATTATTTTTGAAGGTAATCATTGTGATTTAATTGTTTCAGAAACATGCCGGCCAAAGGTCCTCTGCAATCTGTCCAGGTTTTCGGACGCAAAGTGAGTAAACTATCTGAATTTATTCCACGTGTGTTGTTGAGCCAACAAACTCGTTAGCTAGCTAGTTCAGCCATGTTAGCCAAACAGGCCAGAAATGTGTATTTGTTCCCCCCCCCCATTATACATTTACATTTGGAAATGCAAGTGACCGTCAATTTGACAACTTTATTGTCAAACGTCTAAATGTGTCTTGATTGCAGCCAGTGGCATAACATTATTGATATGAATAGCTACAAATGTTGCGGCCTGCTAGTTACGTTGATCAGCTAGCTAATTTTATGCCGGAAAGCATGTTGTCCAGCTAAATCAACGCCAATTGTTTGCTGTAGTGAGGTAACTAACGTTTGTTTGCTGATTTATTATGCCACAATAATGCATTAGTTAACTGGAGTCGTTTTTATTTTTATGACATCGTCTTTAACTAATTGTACTGTAGCTAGCGAGTTGCCATGACTTGGTCCACTCATCCCTCATGATGTACCTCAGTGTTTGGTTAATACATTGGCTGGCTAATTAGTGTTGCTTATAATAGTACTATTGATCAGCAATCACCCGAATGGCTTTTTGGGGGGTGTTAAACATTTATTTGTAATGTTAACGTTAAGGACTATCTCTGTTTAGCCACCCCTGATTCATAGAAAAGTGCAGATGTAATTAGCGAAAACCTAGCAAATGGTTATGAACATTACTGTATATTTTGGGGCGGCGGATAGCCTAGTGGTTAGTGTTGGGCCAGTAACTGAAAGGTTGCTGGATCGAATCCCTGAGCTGGCAAGGTAAGAATCTGTCATTCTGTCCATAACAAGGCAGTTAACCCACTGTTCCCGGGTAGGCAGTCATTGTAAATAAGAATTTGTTCATAACTGACTTGCCTAGTTAAATAAAGGTCACACATCTCTTTGCAGAAAACAGCCACCGCTGTTGCTCACTGCAAGAGGGGGAATGGCCTCATCAAGGTGAATGGCAGACCCCTCGAGATGATTGAGCCAGCCACTCTCCAGTACAAGGTGAGTCCTTAAAGGCAGATTGAAATTGACTGTTGTCCAAAAGAAGGGAATTTTTTGTTGTTGCTGCTTTGGGAACAGGAGAGGGTAGTTCCCCCCGGTTTACATTTGCTCTTCTGCTCGTATCTTCTTTATGAATAATGGCTTGACTTTTGATATTACCATAAAAAAAGTGTTGTATGATGTGGCTATTATTAAGCTTTAGCTAATGCAGGCCTATGATATGAAGGTGGCGCGCCAACTGACTGACAGGTGAACTTGAGGTGAGGAACACTCAGGCCTACCAGAGTTTTACCCCATAATCTAATTCTTTATATAAAAAAAATATATATATTCTGTTTGAAAATTAACGAATAAGCCCCCTTTCAGTCTATCTGTAGATGCAGTAGCCTTCTGCCATAAAGAAATGCATGTTGGTGTCATAGCATGCCACCGGCATATCTCTCGCTCTCTTCTGGGGTTAGTCCTAAACTTCTTTTAGGAATAACCCCAATGTGGTATATATATATGACGCCTATGCGTGCAATGCCCTGATACATTTAGTGCTCAAATCTGACAGCTGAACTGTGAAAGTAGCCTTAAAACCAATACAAAAAAGTGTATAAAGTTTGGCATATGCTACACATCGCAACACAAGCAATGCCGTTTTCTCATTTGGCCAATATCCCTTGTTTATTGAAGGCGCTGGCTGTGCCAGGTCGGATCTGAATGCATTTGGATGTCCGGTACATTTTAACATTTTCCCTGGTATGTTTTCCGGCTACATATTGACATAAAGGAAACTGAAATGGCATTGTTTTTATGACGATTTTAGAATTTTCACGTAAGTCTGTACCCTATTGGATGGAAACCTGCACATGGTTCACCAGCAGCCCCAAACGTCTAAAGAATAAGCTACCAGTCTAACAAGCTTGTAAGAATTGTACTTAAACTCCCCCCTCATCTAGATGTTGCGCATTTTGTCATCTCTATCTGTAATTTAAATTACTCGTCTTTATTGTGCACTCCCGGTCACTTATCTTTTTCTGTATATTTTTTTTCACTGACATAATCCAAACTGCAGCGGCCAATTGATGAATTGAAAGGGATATCTGTTACAAAACAAGTTTAATGCAATTCAGTTTGTCACGCCTTCTATACTGGCTAAGCCTACAAGGTAGGGAGGGATGTATTTTCTATTTGTCGAGATTGGCAGTCTTTATTGAGGTGTTGAAAGTTAACCATGATATTGAAGTACCCAAAGTCGGTATGCTTTGTATATTGGTTGTGTGATACATTGGCACAGAAACCTGTTGGTAGAAAATTTGTAGCATATACCAGTGCCTTCGGAAAGTATTCAACCCTCTTTGTTACATTACAGCCATATTCTAAAGTTGATTAAATTGTTTATTCCCCTCATCGATCTACACACTACCCCATAATGACAAAGCAAAAACTTTTTTTTAGACATGTTTGCTAATTTATCAAATAAAACCCGGATATGAGACCCGTTACTCAGTAATTTGATGAAGCACCTTTGGCAGCGATTACAGTATTGCGTCTTGGGTATGATGCTACAAGCTTGGAACACCTGTATTTGGGGAGTTTCTCCTGATCCTCTCAAACTCTGTCTGGTTAGATGGGGAGAGTTGCTGCACTGCTATTTTAAGGTCTCTCCAGAGATGTTAGATCAGGTTCCAGTCCGGGCTCTATCTGGGCCGCTCAAGGACATTCAGAAACTTGTGCCGGAGCCACTCCTGTGTGGTCTTGGCTTTGTGCTTAGGGTCATTGTCCTGTTGGAAGGTGAACCTTGGCCCCAGTCTGAGGTCCTGAGCCATCTACAGCAGGTTTTCATCAAGGATCTCTGTACTTTGCTCGGTTCATCTTTGCCTTGATCCTGACTAGTCTCCCAGTCCCTGCCACTGAAAAACATCCCTGCAGCATGATGCTGCCACAGCCATGCTTTGCCATAGGGATGGCGCCAGGTTTCCTCCAGAGGTGACGCTTGGCATTCAGGCCAAAGAGTTCAATCTTGGTTTCAGACCAGATAATCTTTCTCATGGTCTGAGTCTTTAGGTGCCTTTTAGCAAACTCCAAGTGGGCTGTCATGTGCCTTTTACTGAGGAGTGGCTTCCGTCTGGCCACTCTTACTATAAGTCCTGATTGGTGGAGCGCTGCAGAGATGGTTGTCCTTCTGGAAGGTTCTCCCATCTCCACAGAGGAACTCTAGATCTCGGTCAGTGACTTGGGTTCTTGATCACCTCCTTGACCATGGCCCTTCTCCACCAATTACTCAGTTTGGCCAGGCGGCCAGCTCTAGGAACAGTCTTGGTGGTTCCAAACGTCTTCCATTTTAAGAATGATGGAAGCCACTGTGTTCTTTGCGATCTTCAATGCTGCAGAAATTTGCTTTGTCATTATGGGATAGTGTGTAGATTGCTGAGAATTGTATTTAATCCATTTTAGAATATGGCTGTAATGTAACAAAATGTGGAAAAGGTAAATTTGTCTGAATACTTTCCAAAGGCACTGTATTTTAAATACTTATAAATAAGGCTTCAAAATGTTGAATGTGTTTACCCCTAGCTGATTGTTTGCAGCTGGCTCTGATCTTAGTGCAATGTGACAGGTAGGGAGAGAAGAGCTTGTCTGGTAGTCGGCGAACCCCCAACCTTCTGGCTCATAGACCTGTAGCATCGACTGTGCCACAAATGCATGGTGAAGTGGCAGTCAATATCCACGTTTAGGAACACAGGGTTGCCATTTGTCGTAAACATTATTTTGAGTTAATTCTGGGGGGGGTTCCGTTTATTTTACTGTACAAGTGGAGGGTTGTGTGAGGGGGAAAACATTTTGTTGGTGAGGGGGTGCATTTTGACACCTTGAGTTGGACCAGTCCCCTTCTAGTGAATTTGTCCCTTAGGAAACAGTTGCTAACTATTTCATGTATGTGTAATGTGGCTTCTTATAGAGCTGCTGTTGGTTTACTAAGCCCAAGTTCAACATGGGTCTTCATTCAGCTAAATGTCTGGTTGTTTACTTGCTGCATGTGTCTGCAGGATATATAGATCTTGTGTGCGTCCTTGACTAAGTTTCTCTCTGTTGTAGCTGCTGGAGCCAGTGCTGCTGCTGGGCAAGGAGCGTTTTGCTGGAGTTGACATCCGAGTCCGAGTGAAGGGTGGTGGACATGTCGCACAGATCTACGGTGACTTGTTTTTACAACTGGAAGCTGCTCTACTTCTGTTTAGACATATCTCAGTAGAAACTGATGTCTTGATTTGAAATAACTGTACTTGACAGAATATGGCTGTTTGTCTTATGCTGTGCCGTCTTCTCCTTGCAGCTATCCGTCAGTCCATCTCCAAAGCCCTGGTCGCATACTACCAGAAATGTAAGAGAATAATTTAACTGTAAACACAAAATAATCCATAATCTTGTTTTCAATGGAATATTGCCTCTGCTGATAAAATATTTGAGTGTTACTTTGGACTAACTTTTGCAGGAAGCAATGTTGGATTTTCTCCCTTTTGGATTATGGCAGGTGCATGATTTCTGCATTTCCATTTGGTCAAGAAAAATGGTTCACTAACTAATCCGACCTGTTAATTTCCCGCCAGATGTGGATGAGGCCTCCAAGAAGGAGATCAAGGACATCCTGATCCAGTACGACAGGACCCTGCTGGTTGCCGACCCTCGTCGCTGCGAGTCCAAGAAGTTCGGTGGACCAGGAGCCCGTGCCCGCTACCAGAAATCTTACCGTTAACCTCTGTACATTTTCATGTAATAAAGTTGAGGGAGAAGATATTTCTGGCCTATTTCTTTAAACTTGCTTGATGTAATAGTTTCATTAATGACCATCAAGCACTACTTGGAAAGTGTTTTAAAGGTAGACTGCGATAGGATGTAGATGCAGAAAGTAAACGGCATATGGGGTACATTTCCACAACCAAGAGCGTTGAAGCATGAGGCTCAACTTCTCAGCTGTTTTGGTCCCGTGGCTGCCACGCTGTGAATGGCGTGAAGTGAACCTGTGCAGATGGTGACCTATGAGGGCGATCTTGCATCTCGCTCCTCAATATCTGCGGTGCTGCTCGTGGCAGTGCCATTTTATTGTCTACCTTTTTAGTAGTTAAACACTCTCCTCTGGGTTTCACCCAAATACATTCAACTAATTGCTAGACTAGACCTGGGATGTTGAAATGGCTGAAGTGAATAAGCATTATAGCAGGTGTATGTTATGCTTGCTTCAGATTTTCTACTTAACATCTTTGCAGAGCACCATTACATTTCACATTATTTGGTTTTACAGGCCTCGATGTTGCTCCTCAATGAGTACCTGACCTGTACATGCTTTTGCTACGACTGTTTTTAAATGGTATTTCAGAACTACAGCCACCAAATGAAAACCCAATTAACTTCAGCATCTCTTCCCACATCTGCCACGGGTCTTCTTCCTGTCATCACACGTGAATACCTACAGTGGCCATGAGTGATCTTTTTAGCTTGGGGCCATTTCACAATTAACTATTTATGCATTGTGTATTTCAGTTGAATCTTGAACTTGGAATTGTCATTCCAAAAATAATACTAAGTTCTAATCAATTTTAGAGGAGTTTTAGTGAGCGTTTCTCCTTTGCCAAGATAATCCATCCACCTGATAGGTGTGGCATATCAAGAAACGGATTAAATGCATGATCATTACACAGGTGCGCCTTGTGCTGGGGACAAAAAGCTACCGATGTCTCAAGTTTTGAGTGTGCAATTGTCATACTGACTGCAGGAATGTCCACCAGAGCTATTGCCAGAGAATTTAATGTTAATTTCTCTACCATAAGCTGCCTCCAATGTTTTAGAGAATTTGGCAGTACGTCCAACTGGCCTCAACTGCAGACCACATCCTGCTTCACCTACCGGATCATCTTGAGACCAGCCACCTGGACAGCTGATGAAACCGGTATACTTCTGTCTTATAAAGCCCTTTTGTGGTGTTCTGATTGGCTGGGCCTGACTCCCCTGTGAGTGTGCCTATGCCCTCCCAGGTCCACCCATGGCTGTGCACTGCCCAGTCATGTTAAATCTGTAGATTAGGGCCTAATGAATTTATTTCAATTGACTGATTTACTTATATGAACTGTAACTCAGTAAAATCGTTGGAATTGTTGCATTTTGTGCTTTATATTTTTGTTCGGTGTACTTTTATTGTAAACATGCCTATTGTAGGCTCCCAGGTGGGGCTGTGGTCTAAGACACTGCATCTCAGTGCTAGAGGTGTCACTACAGACCCTGGTTTGTTTCCAGGCTGAATCACAACTGGCCGTGATTGGGAGTCCCATAGAGCGACGCACAATTGGCCCAGCATCGTCTGCGATTAGCCCGGGGTAGGCTGTCATTGTAGATAAGAATTTGTTCTTTACCTGACTTGCCTAGTTAAATACATTAATTTTGAATGGACCAAGTTGTCTTGTTCAGTGCTCAGTCTGTTTTTCTTCTCTCCACCTAGTCCTAGAATGAACAACGGCCTACCTCCAGTATATTGGGTACATATACTCCTGTCTGCAACATGTTTCTAGATTTGATACTAGTTTCTATTGTACTTGTGGAATGGATTGGACAGATGCAGATTTGTTGATAACTAACCTCAATTTCTCTGATTTCAACTGCTCCCTTTCACCAGCAGAGGGTGCTGTGTGACAAAGTACGAATCCAATCACACAAACATGTTAACAGCTCAAAATCGAGGCAAAGCTTTGCCTGTTCCACACAGCACAAGGTTCATCTGTTCATTCAACTAAATTTCTCTGATCATTGATTCACTCACAACTTAATTTCCTCAGCATGAGCCCCTCACGGGGAAACTATCAGCTATCCATAAGGAGTTTTGGTGATGGAAAAATGTATCAATCAAGAGATCAGAGTATAGTTGCTCCTAAAAGTCAGTTAAATTGTCTTATTTTATATAGTCTCTACTATGGTCAACAGATAAACAGACATGGGTTGACCATGGAGTTCTCTGGTGATGAACAAAGACCGCCACAAACATTGTGCCTGTGCAGATAAAAATACTCACTTTTGGAAGGAGCAGTGTACTGCATGTGGGATTGTTTGATTCCTGTGCACAAGGTATTATTAGGTCCTTCGGGTTTTGTGCATTAACACATTTGCAGGAGAAGCTGTAACATCTGTGGCTGGTTGACTATGAAGCACAACAGAGCAAACGGCATATGGTCTTGGTCTTGTTTTTCCTGATTTAAATATAGCTGGTAAACATTTACCGAAGGTGTAGGCCTACCTCTCTGTTTTCAGTCACTGGTTATGATACATCCTGTGCAGTCTTTTTACTGAACCATACATTGTTTGTTCTGCTGCTGCCTCCATCTAAAGTGTATACCAACCAGTGCAGATGCCCAGGTGAGCGGTGTTGAGCTGAGCCTCAGGTGTGCTGTCTCTGTCTAGGCAATGGGCAGGCCTATTTACTGCACTCCAATAATCAACCCAGCAGGGAGAGCCACTGCTACTGTTGTTTACTCTCTGCTCCTGGATCCCTGTGGCCCTAACCTCTCCTCTACAGCCCTATCTGGCTCTGGTCGTTGACATTAGCACAGAGAGAACCCGCGGTAATATACAGTAGCTGTTAACTCCTTTTGGGATTGGGATGCAATGGCAATTATAGAATATTTACTTTGAGAGTTGTAGAATATGTAATGATATTTAACCATTCAACTTGTTAGGTAAAAACCAGATGATGTCCAGATGATGTCGTTTATGAAGAGGCCTTGTTGAGGTACAGTGTGGACCACACGGGGGTACTAAACACTTGTACACACACTGGTGCACCTGGCTTTCCTCTGTTCACACCTCATTTTGCCTCAACTAATCACGCAAACAATAGAGGTGTTGGTCCAGGATGCATTTTGTCGTCACACTACCCCCCCCCCCCCCCCCCCCCACACACACACACACACACTTTCTCTCTCAGCGGCCTACTTTGAAGAGAGAGGATAGTCATTAGCATTTCTCCCCCCTTGGGGTTCTTTGCCCTGGGTGAGTAAATAACAATTGACCGAGCAGGGTGTCAGAGAGCCTGGGATCACAGGACAGTAGCACACACAAACAGATGCTGGGTTGGCTGGAGAGGAAATGTAGCTTAGCCAAGCGACACGCCACTGTTTGGGCTTGGGAGTGTTAATGAGGGACTGTGCCACGCTCCCTCCCTAGCTCCTATCGCTCTCTCCCTAGCCCCTATCAGACTGTCGCTGGGGGGCAGGTAGCCTAGAGGTTAAGAACATTGGGCCAGTAATCAAAAGTTTGCTGGTTCGAATTCCCGAGCTGACTAGGTGAAAAATCCTTTGGACAAGGAACTTAACCATAATTGCTCCTGTAAGTTGCTCTGGATAAATTACTAAAATGTACAAGAGGAGAGGGGGAGGCTATATTCAGCCAGGGTACAACAGCACTGGACACTGTTATTTTCTGGGTGGAACAGACAAAGCAGATGTCCTTTTTTTCTGTTAGAGCAGGCTATTGTGATTCGGTAAGCCGTGTCAGATCATACCTGTGTGGAGCTTCCTGAAACACAGGCATGGAACATTTTCGCAATGATTTGCCTTTTTTTTTTACAGGCCCAGTAGAGAAGAGTTGGCATTTTCTTATTTTGACCTTGGCTTTTGTGAAGGAACACAGTATTTTGTAATTTAAAAAAATAAGCACTTGCCTGAAATGGCAGCAACCACCTGTGGTTGAATAGCATTTGCCCCCACAGACCTGCCTGAGCCCTGGCCTCCATCAGGAAAAAGCTGTGTTTTCAATTGTAGCTTCCTTCATATTGTTCCTTACTCCACTCGCCTTCACCCAGAATCGCCGACCAATCATTTTTAGTGGGCTTTTGAACAATAGAGCCAGAACAGAATGTTGAGCCGATGATTGATTCATCTCAACGGTTTTGTTCCAGACACAGAGGCCTGCCCTCCCATGCTCACACCAGCACATCGGGGTGTTTTTGGGTCTGAAACCAGACAGAATCAGGCCCGGAGTTATTGACCCTGAGCAATTAGTCACACTTTGGCTCGCCAGCATTGACTCATTCCCAATGTATTTACCCCTAGACTTGAACTAAAGTGGAATTAGTCCCACTGCACTCACATCGCTCAGCTTTTGTCTCCCATTAACGGCCCTCTCTATCGCTCTCTCCCTCTCTCAAACACACATACACACACGGTCTGGGCAGTGTGGTGGCACTGAACGTGGCCTTGGAGTGGAGCCCCATGTGTAACGAGACAGGGGGTCAGGTTGTGTTCCCCAGAGTGTGAGCCCCTGACACCCGACCCAGGCTGAGGGTCACAGGGTTCCCCGTACACCCAGAATCACCCCCATCCCCTGGGCTGGCGGGACAGAGAGGCCTGGACCTGTGATGATCCCCAAAAGCACCAGGGCTCTTGAGGGGTCAGACAGCCTGCTCAGGCCCTCTGTAGACATAACATACTGACTGGACTACACTCCACACAGACAGGAGACCCTGCCACCAGTACCACACTAAGACAAGAGCTTTTAGCACAGAGAAACTGGAAAACACTGATCTGAAATAATTTATGTTTTTAACACAAACATTATGACAGTAGCATGCTCACATAATGATTGATGGTAATGGGAATACATGGGAGAAACTGACATCAAATCATCAGAATGGTATTTAGGGTTAACTGCAGAAAGTCCTCATGGTGTCCTGTTGTGCCTACAGTACTGTACATAGTGTGGTCCCTGCAGGTCCTGAGGCTCTGTGTCTGTCAGGCTCTGGGCAGATAAGGGACATGCTTAATTAAACGCCCTAAAGGCTGTTGAAAGGCACCGTATGCTGCCAGCACGAGAGGACTTGACATCCGAGTGTTTGTCTTTCGCTGAGGTGGTTGTTCAACCAGGAGAGAGGGGGGGGCTAGGCGTAATGGGGCCCAGTTACAGCACCATGCCTGCCAGAGTCATCACAGAGCTGGGGATGGAGGGAGGAGGAGGGGAGGTTTGTGGTGTAAAAAGTAATGGCTTATCCAGATACTCTGCCAGCTCCTAGCCTCTCTCCCTCTCTCTCGCTCTCTCCTCCCCTCTCTGTCTCTCGCTCTCTCCCTCTCTCACTCTGGCCTCGGTGTCCATGGCTCCAAGACCACAAGAGAGCCCTGCACAACCAGAGACCAATGGCCCCTCCTCTTCTCCCCTCCTGCACACACACACACAGACATACACATTCCTGGAGAAAGGGATGGGAGCGTGACAATCGGGAAACAACGGCTGTTAGTTACAGAAAATGCATTACACTGTGGGCAGGGGGAGAGGAGCGGAGGAGAGGAAGTGCTGGGATTAGGCAGTTTGGAGACAGAGAACGGCCCATTTTTACCTTCCGGAAAAATACTCAGATTTATAAGATCTCTGGGGACGCTGATACCCCATCCTTGACCCATCAGCTCCTGATTGAAAAATATGCCTAAATCGGCGCATGGCAGTTGTCGGTAGGCCATGTGTAGGTCAGAACTGTCATTCACAGGAAAAATAAAGAAAACTTAAATTCCCATCAGGTTGTAAAGGTGTTTGAATAACAATTGTTTGAATATGACATTTCAGACCCTCTACTAAAAACCAACTAATCCCTATGCCTATGTGGCATCAATATGAGTCAGAAACATTTATTCTGGTGTCAAACTTCACTACAGTGTGTAAATAGGATACGTTTGGAACCTCAGTGTGTCACAACAAGTAAATTAAGGTTGGGTTTGGATTACAATTATGTTAACAAATCATGCCCTCTTTTACCAAGCTCTACGTGCAAATGGCCCCTCTGCCCACTTCGCTTCATTTCACTGAATGGGGGTCCGTTGTTTCTTTGCCCCCAACGCGTTGAAAAGATCACTGATGTTTTAGCCTGAAAAGCCCTATACGGATTGACCATGCAATTAATGCTTCCAGCAGGATGCACAGACAACTAGTTTGCATGCCCTGCCGAAGGACCCTATAATGCTGTAAAGGAGAAGATAGTTCTAGAATTACCCGGCGTGTGATAAGGCCAGTGAGAAATACATCATCACACAGCAGCGTTATATCATTCACCAATTCTCTATAGAAGAGTTTAATGAGAGTGTAAATCTCGCTTGTTAAAAGAAAACACAGTTAAATGAATCTTATTAACATCCAACACATGCGGCAGACTACTCTCTCTCTCTCTTTCTCAGTATCTATCTCTCACACTCCTCAGTCACTGCCTCTCTCCTCTTGTTCAAAAACAAAAAAATGCAAAAGATGAAGTGCGGTCAAAGACACTTCCCCAATGAGTCTCGATTGTGGGCTTAGGCATCACCATCATCCCCTCCCTGGTGCATCCTGGCTGGATGTGTACATAGTTCTGACTATGGCGGGTCACACAGTAGTTTACCCTGTGGATGGAGGCTGTATTAGACCAAGCTGTGGCCGTTAGGTGAGCCGGTGGGCCTTGTGTGTAATGATGTTACAGGCTGCTATTTGACAGATGTTTCCTCTCCTCCTCCTCTCTCTCTCTTTCTTTCTTTCCCCCTCTTTCTTTTCCTCATTCTGATGCGCTGACTAGGTCTCCCTCTCCTCCCCTGACAATCCTTCCACACCTTGCTCCTCAGTGAGACCGGAACCTTCCACTGCGGCTCACGGGGTGGGCTCCGCTTGACTCATGGTGTTATAAGAGGGGTCGTGACCTGGTCGTATGACTGCTTCCTGTTGTAGTTGAAGAGGTCTTCTGAGGCCTGGGGTGATCACACGAGATACTACATCCGGTGGTTGAGGGCCTGTCACAGTAAAAGACATACATCAGTTGAACAGTAGCTGTTCTGGGATGAAGGGAGAGAGGGAAACAGAGAAAGTGGTGTTATTTATTGCTATGAGGGCCAGAGGGAGATGGTGAAAGAGATGAGTTCACTTCATATAGAAAATACTTTTTTTTTTTTTTTAAAAACACTTTCATGAACTAACACTCACACTCGAGTCCCCACCCCTTTTCTAGCTCTGACTTTGTTGATAGCTACTTTATTGAGGAACATGTACTATGACTGTGATATGTGGTTGTCCCACCTAGCTATCTCAAGATGAATGCACCAACTGTAAGTCACTCGAGATAAGAGCGTCTGCTAAATGACTAACGTTAATATAAGCAGGAACAGAGAACTGGTGCTCATTTGGGTGTTCTGGATGAATGCCAGGACGACTCTGATGCTTTTACATTTCTGATAATGCTGTTCTCAGACTATTACCTGGTGCGCTGACTAGGTCAGCTATGTGAACAATAGTTAATATGGGGTAGCCAGTGAAGACAGGCCCATGATACTAGCAAAGAGAACAAACCACTGAAGGACTCTTATATTGGGTTATGGTTTGAATATCTTAGTGTCACTCCAGTTACCTGGGGGGGCTTTCTTCTTTTGTTCTCTATTGCTCCTCTGTTGTTCCTCGAGCAAGGTGGAGGCCGATGACATCATGACTTCCCATTGGACCAACTCCTTGAAGTTTGCAGTTGTCTTAAAAACACACATTTGCGCAAAATGTTTTTTTTTACCCTTTAGTGTGTGTACTTTACTTTATTTATACTTTGGATATCACAACATGAAAGTTTTTTAAAAATCACTGGAGGATGTCTTTAAAGGGAAAATGCACCCACTGATTTGGCCTAGTTTTTTGGCTCAATAAATGCTGGTGGCCATGACAGAAGCCAAACTTGGGGGTGTGGTTTGATGTGGGTGTGTCCTTGCCACCATCAAGACACACCCATCTGTCAACCCCCCCCCCCCCCCCCCCCCCCCTCCCACCCCCACCCCCTCCCACCCCCACCATAATATATTGTTATATTATGTTCTGCTAATATAACAATGCGCACCTTTCACCTTTCATTGTTATTCCCAGCCGATACAGATACTGTGCTTGTCGGCATTTTGTCTGGTAAATGGGGCTGCCTTGGCAAACATGTCAGAGTGGTCATGTCTTCCTGAGTGGTGTCCCATATACTACAGGAGTTTCCTGATCCTGGTGCAGAATACACAGGTTTTCTCCCACCCCATATTGACTGATACAATACAAGTAAAGGTTGTGTATAGTAAAATGTTAATGCCAGGTCTCTCTTCATTCAGGGACATCAGTATCAAGCCCATTTATCAGTCTGGACTTCATCACATCATTCTTGCAAGTCTCCATGTACTGACTCCATACATGGTTCTGTGAACACACAACTGTATTATTAGTAATCACCTCATGTGTTAAGTGCCAGCATCTCATAAATCTGTGAACACATACACACTATCACTGTTCTATTACCAATGGCAGTTAGGGATAGGTAATATCTGATACACAAACAATATATGTTGAAGTTTGAACAGGTCAGACAAAACGTACTTAAATCTGTTCTCCCCATGTACGACCACTGGTAAGCAGACAAGAAGTGCGGCTGGAGGTGAGGTCTTTGCCGGCAGCGCCCCATTGACAGGCATAGTAGATCAGCTCCTGACCCCTTATCAAAAGATACTGATCGATCACACACAAACACACTGATTACATTATCAATGGTGGTTATGATTAGCTTGGTGGAACCAACCTGATCCCTGCATTCACCTTTCTATTTCACTTCAGATGTGAAGCTAATTCTATGTTTTACAGATGTAGACTGACTGGCCCATGATTGTATTAGATTCAGGCCGATGACGCTATCACACTATGCAACCAACTGTGACATGTTTTGCTATATCCCTGGGTTGGTTTGAGTTTGTTGCTGCTAGTTTGTACACTGTTGTAGTCAGAAATTAGTTGTCTAGTACCACAATATGTATTTTTCCCCTAGACATGGGTTACACCTCAGAAGCTAATGTGGCTGTTTCATCTAAATTACACTAACTTAGAAATGCATGGAAATACGATGACATTGCTAAAGTATGAAAATAATTTGTAGGAAACAACTTTGCCATATTATGATGTTGTCAAATTTACTTTAGAGAGATGTCATTACTGTTACTAGCAAAGTTTCTCAAAAATAGCTAGTAATGCTAATCGTAGCATGCTAAAATATAGTGGTCTCTTCAATCTTAGTTAGCTGTCTAAAGTTATACTGCATCTAAAGTAAATCTGGCGACATCACAATCATGACAAAAGATTTTCCTACTAATTATTTACCGTCTTTTGAAATGTTATCATGTTTCCAAGCCAAATCTGCGTTGTATTGAGGTAGGCTAACGCTATGCTAGCGATGATAGTGATAACGAGTCTCAAAATATACACAACCAGATACATAACCAGCAGTCTAGCTACGGATATACTCGCCACCACTGGGGACCAACGGACTCCAACCACCTATTCCGCAATAGGCATCCCTTTTAACAAATGAGCCAGGTTTCTTCTGATGGATTTATGCCTTGCCAAACTCTGGTATTTGTCCCTGTGCCAGCTGTTTTCTTAGCTGAGGTAAATCTCGATAAATCAATAGGAGTTAATCTGCTGTGTGACTGTGTGCTGGCCTGTCTAAAAGGCCACTTCATCTCTATTGGTTCCAGAGCATGAATCAAGCCCTCAATGAAGAATCAACAGAGAAGTGACATTCTGATAGCAGGCTCAGTGTTGCTGAGAAATGATATGGGAAACAGAGAAGTCACATATTTAAAGGGGTATGGTATAGTGCTGGACCCAATATCCCAGGTATGCATCTTTTTTTCAGGAGGTCGTTTCAACTCCGACATAAAACCATTCTTCCTCTAGCATTGTCTCAATTAGGAGGATGGTCTATGTCTCTGTATGGTAAGCTGATCGGAATGCTATGTTATTTGACATGTAACCCTAGCTTCACCTCCACAGTGAACGAGGACGGTTCGAGGTGATATAGAGCAGGAGATGGGTGCAAATCATTTCTATGATCGCTCGTGTGTCATACAGGGTAAGGCCTTGGAATTCCATGCATTCTGGACTCTGTTTCATACTGAAAGATTTCACCTTCCGTGCATTGGCAAAATGTCACATAACCTGTTGCTGGAGACGAGGTAAGACCAGTCTGAGTTCAAAATGGACTCCTTCAGATGTCTCCTCTCTATTGCAACATATTCAAAGAGTGTCTTCGTACTGTAGAGAAAGGTCAAAGGTGCTGATTTGACCTTGTGTGCGTCAATCACTCCTCCATACTGTATGTCAGGGGCAGAGGGAGGGATTGGAGGAGGGTGGGACTGTGGCCCAGTGGGGTGTATGTATATAGGCTGGTCTAGCTGAAATCTGATGAGGAGCAGGAGAGAGAGAAAGAGGAGGAGGAGATTTCAGGTTCTCGGGGCTTGAACCCAGCACGACCCCAGTGTGTTGACACAGGTTGCCCTCCTGCCCCTTTAACCCACCACCACCACCACTCTCCCACCCCCATATAAATCTTAGGGAATTATTGAATAGGGTCCCTCATTGATCGAGCCAAATTGTTACCCAGTTTCAGTTGCAGCATAAGGAGACAGTTGTCATTCAATCCAGTTGTATCCTGATTAAATTATAAAATAAGATATGTTTCATTTTCATTCATCATGTTTGTTTTGTTTGGTCAAATCAATGGGGTAATATTGCAAAGAGACTGAAGGTAGACATAGAAGATGGTTGTGTTTGATATACATTACTGTTCAGAAGTTTGGGGTCACTTAGAAATGTCCTTGTTTTTGAAAGAAAAGCAATTTCTTTTGTCCATTAAAATCACATCAAATTGATCAGAAATACAGTGTAGACATTGTTCATGTTGTAAATGACTGTTGTAGCTGGAAACGGCAGATTTTTTATGGAATATCTACATAGGCGTACAGAGGCCCATTATCAGCAACTATCACTCCTGTGTTCCAATGGCGTTGTGTTAGCTAATCCAAGTTTATATTTTTAAAAAGCTAATTGATCATTAGAAAATCTGTTTGCAATTATGTTAGCACAGCTGAAAACTGTTGTTTTGATTAAAGGAGCAATTAAACTGGCCTTTAGACTAGTTGGAGCATCAGCATTTGAACGGTTGTGTAGGTTGTCTCAGATCGCTTTCCTCTACTACCATCTGATCCTCTGGGACCATGGTGGTAGCTACCCACTGGGCACAGACGTCAGTTCAATGTCTAGTTTTGATTTACATTTGGTTGAGTTATCAACTAATGTGAATTCATGAAATCAACAAAAAATGTCACCATGTCATTGGATTTAGGTAAAAAGTTGGGTGATAAAAAGGTGATATTCCCTTAAGTTGATTACTTTTTTCAAAATTCTATCAGTTTTCCAATTTTGGGGGTTGAAATGACGTGGAAGCAACGTTGATTCAACCAGTTTTTGCCCAGTGGGTAGTATGTGAGAAGAGGCTAGCTGTGTGGCAGTCAGAAGCCTCTCTTCAGGAGGTTGTTGTTGAATCCAGGTCCCCTGGGGTCCACACGGTGAGATGACATCACAGGGTCTCCGTTCAATAACGACATCTACCCAACCCTCTTTAAATCTGTTTGTTGTGACGCACGTATAAGTGATGGGTCACTTGGAATAAAAGTACAATGATTGACTAGCCATGAAATTAGGTAATATTATAATTTTATGCATTTTTGAAGAATCACGAATTCACTCCACAGGAATCTTAAGATCTTAAACCATAACCACCTCTTTTTAGAAAACGTAACTCAAGACCTGAAGATAGAATTGGCAAAGATACAATTATCTGATGTATTTGACAATAAAAAATATTTAAATGGCCTATTCTCCATTCCTACACAGACTACATATTTCCAGTGTGGAGATGCACATTCCTCTGTGGTGTTCCTCTGAAAGGCGTAGGCCCAAAACAGTGATGATATACAAGCAGTCTGTCTGGGGCGTCAGTGTGTCCGAACTGAGAGCACAACAGGGGCACTCCAGACCGCTCCAATCCCTCCTATGTCTCATCCTCTCCCTGACCCTCATTACTTCTTCATGTGAGAACCGTGAAGAGATGACTAAAACACAAGCATTCCCCCCAAATGAACTCCTCACTCACTAAGAATGTCAACTGACCACGGTGCTACAAATCTCTTTAGCTCTGTCTCATAAAAACAACGTCTGAACCCAGAAAATTAACTCACACAGACAGAGGAGTGTTGTCTTTCATCGCTGGCACTGGCAGTATGTTGATGCACTATTAAAGCGATGTATAGCTTAACGTTACCGGGTTTGTGTTTTGATAATTCGGTTGGAGCCAGGGAGGAGGTTCTTCCCAGTGTGTTGGAGCCAGGGCCTGTGATGACTGGGCACGCTGATTAGCGAGTTAGCGAGAGTGGCTACAGATGGACCCTAGCTCGCACTACGGTTTCAGCGCCCCCACTGTTGTAAACTGTGGGTGGGCATGGGGATAAAACACAGCCCAGGTTAGGCATTGTTTATGCTAGGTGTCTGTGGTTCAACCTTCACCACAGGGGTGTGCAGCGCCCTAATGTCTCTGTTAGCAGTAAGATGATAAAACCACCTACATTGAAGCTAATGTCCAAGTTACCATCAAAACTTTTGCTTATTCAGATTTTGCCCCTCTTAGAATAAGGTAAATATTCATATACAAAACAAGTAAGTTATTACGGCACAGGCTTGTTGCATGCTGTTGTCCCTCGTAACTCTGAGTTGTTGCGATCTTTGCCTAATCCACCTCGACAGGGTAGTCTGCTGGAGGTCTCTGGATGGCCTCCCAGGCTGGAAGTGTGGGGGGGGGGGGGCGCTCCACCTGTCTCCCTGCCCCGAGCACTGTGGGTCAGCCTAGAGCCTGAGTGGTGGTCCTCCACCCCATCAATGCTAAACAGTGTGAAACAGCAAATGAACTGCAGCACCACCCATGCAAATGTCAGCTACAACAAGCGCTGGCTTTACAAACGACCTGCCACACACCCAGGATCCTGTTGTGTGGTCTCATATGAAAATACACTGAGTATACCAAGCATTAGGAACACCTTCTTAATACCCCCCCCCCCCCCCCATTTTTCCCTCACAACAGCCTCAACTTATCGGGGCATGGACTCTACAATGTATCGAAAGCGTTCCACAGGGATGCTGGTCCATGTTGACTGCAATGCTTCCCACAGTTGTGTCAAGTTGGCTGGATGTCCTTTCGGTGGTGGACCATTCTTGATACAAACGGGAAACTGTTGAGCGTGAAAAACCCAGCAGCGTTACAGTTCTTGATACAAACAGGTGCGCCTGGCACCTACTACCATACCCCGTTCAAATATTTTGTCTTCACCCTCTGAATGGCACACATACACAATCCATGTCTCAATTGTCTCAAGGCTTAAAAATCCATCTTTAACCTGTCTCCTCCCCTTGATCTATATTTATTTATTTAACTTCATCTACACTGATTGAAGGGGATTTAACAAGTGACATCAATAAGGGATCATATCTTTCACCTGGATTCACCTGGTCAGTCTATGTGATGGAAAGAGCAGGTGTTCTTAACGTTTTGTACACTCAATGTATATCCCCTTTGTCAGGAGGATGGTCATTATCATTCAGATACCTGCCTCAATAAAGCCTCTGTGCATCTATGTTGCAGTCTATTATAGTAACTGTGATTTTAGATGAACACACCCCAGCAAAGTAAAGTAACATTTGTGATATTCATCATACTTTAAAGAAAGATTCACATTTGAAGTTTGCAAGGGTCCTGTGACTAGGTGTCACATTCCTGACAATGCCGTTACAGATGCTAAGAAACACAGCCATTGGTTGCCACATACTGGCAGGAGGTATCAGACCAATAGTGCAACCAAGCATCCCATGCCCCAAAAGTGGACCATAATAGTATTTCATTGGCATGTGGTCTCATGTTTTGGTGATGTGTGTTGTATTTTGACATGATGTGATGCCAGATAAGCATCTTACCCGGGGTCCAACATGTAATGCCAGGGTGTTCAAGTGACACGGTCACCTCCCTGAGAAGTTCTTGAAAGTGCATACGTGCGTGTTTTGCTTGTGTGTGTGTGTATGAATGTGTGTCTGTCAGTGTGCTCTGTGAAAATTGTGAAATCCATTGACAGGGGAGCGGAGAAGGGGGGGGGGGGTTAGTAGGCAATGTTCTGATTCCAGAATCCTTGCTCTCCCCTCACTACCGTTCCACACATAAATCAGCGGAGCCTGACTAAACCCACCGGTAACAGGAGCCGGGCCGGCGCTCCCCCGTGGATCCAGGGCCTGCACGTCAGCATTTCAGCACGCCCTGCAGTAAGGCCCCGCCGAAGCCCGATGGGCCCTGGAAACCAAACAGTGAGGTCAGCATTGGGCTCAGAGAAAGAGAACACAGAGAGAACACAGAGAGAGAGAACACAGAGATCCAGGGCCAGCAGGGCCACAGCCAGAGAGACTGAACCTGGGATTAAGTCATTAAGGACAGCCATCACCTTTAGCCACCGCTGGGGATCCTCTGTGAAGCTGCTGTAAAAAGATACTCTCTGTTCTCGTGTATTGATTTTATCTCTGCAGAGTACTGGCGGTGACTTTCTTCTGTTAGCTCAGCGGCAAGGAATATTCTTGGAGGAGTGCTGGGGTCTGAATCCGATTTTTTGAAGATTTCTGCTACATTGCTAAACAACAGTAAAACACACTTAAGTATCTTCATGTGTGAATTTCCGTTCGATAGACGACTGCTTCGGTGGAAGAACAAAATAATAAAAGAGTTGTGAACGTGCTGAGAATGAGGCTTTTCCATTGTCTCTCCTCTGCACCCTGTACTAGACCCAGTCCCAGTATTCACTATCATGGCAGTCCTATTATCACCTGTCCATATAATTCCTTGCCGTCCATTTTCCTACACACCCTCCTACACTTAAATTATACACACATATGTAACACTATATCTAATAACATCCACCACAGTAACACTAGAGCTTTTACAGTATTAAAACAGGTGGGGGTGACATCCAGGATGAGTGGAATGCGGGTGTGATGGTGCAGTGTGTTTGTGTGTGTATGTGTGTGTGTCTCTAGGACAGCTAAGAGATGGGATAGCTGATCCATCCTATCCTCATCTTGTTTGTTTTCAGACTTGTTTACAAGAGGTCCTTCCTGCAGCACGTGGAGAACCTGTATGTCAACGACAACACTCACCATCCAGGAGGACCTGTCTGCCAACAACAACATTCACCATCAGGGAGGAATGCCTACCATGCCTGCTGCAGTTGGCCCTGGCTACAGCACAGCATACCTCCCACAGACACACACGCGGTCAGACAGATGGACGGACGGACGGACAGACGGACACACCGCCAGTGCAGGCAAGCACACACATGCAAGCCTGCACACACACACACATACATACACACACTCCCCTCACTCACTCACTCGCCACGCCATCATCAATACCCAATTACCACGTCCTGTGTTTGGACAGTAAAGTTAGATCATGCAGGTTGGCTCCCTAGGCCCTTCCAGAGCAACCTGTTGAGCGTAATTCATGTGAGTGTCAAATGTGGGAATCCAGGGATACTCTTACTATTGGTGGACCACACATCTGGATGGGCTGGGCTTTAGCACTTAGCCATTTATCACCATTATATGGATCAATTATAACTCAGATTACATTTATAGCCATCACAAGGTAGAGCAGACCAGCATACCAGACTTTTTAGACAGGGATTTAGAGGGATGAACATCTTAGTGCAGGGTCATTTATACTTATAGACGAGTTGGTGTGCACAAGCAGCGCAACTATAGGGCAAAACAGATGGGGTTGGCTTAGAATGTTGACAGCATGTAAACTGTATATTAAGTCTCCAATGTTTATTGAAAACATAAATACAAATGCACAATGAGTACTTGTCTCTCAAATACATCATTACAGTTGTTGGTTATACGTATAGCTAGCACATTTTTGCCATATTAGCATTGACATGAAATCAGTCAAAACACCTGAAAATAGCTGAGACTAGCCACTTACAATTCCCCACATGGCAGTTTTTTGTCATTGTTGCTAGCAGTCTGGCCATCTAGAATCATAACAACACGCTGACTTCTGCCCCATTGAGGCGTGTGCATTGTTTTTGTGACGTTGTCAGCTAACCCACCTATTGGGAACTGGTCACATGTCACAGAGAGACAAATAAATCTATAAATCATGGTAAAAGTGAATAATTAACTTCCTCGTTTGATCTTCATGTCATGCTTCACACCATTTTATATTTTGGTAATGGAGGCTCAAAATCAGAATTGAAAAAATGTTTAAGAAGAGAATTTGGTCCAACTAAAAGATGTAATCTTCAAAGCCAGAATGCTTAGTTTGCCTTTGGGACACTGTAGAAGTTAGTCGACTCAAAATTAATGGAGTACCCTGAGTGGTGTACCCTGAATGGAGTACCCTGAGTGAGGTACCCTGAGTGAAAATATAAAAAAAGGGTTTTCTGTTTCAAAGACTTCTAACACTGCTTTAGGAGACATGACTTTGTTCTTTACCAACAGTGGCTTTATGGCTATCATATTCTAGCATCCATTCAACTAAAGCCTCATTGCCCTAGTAGCTGTTGTTTTAATGACATGGACCCGATATAACCAATTACACAAGACAGCGGTAGCCCTCTACTCAGTCTCTAACACTGACATTTGTCAATATCCTATTAGTTTCTCTTGGAGCCTGTGAGTTTATTCTACAAAGCCTGTTGTTGCTTTATATCCCATGCCTACATTAGGGCTGATTTTCATTGTAACCAAAACGGTATACTGGGTTACTGACTTCTAGAAAAACTAATATTGGAGGCCATTGTCTCGGTGGTTGCTATGGCGACCGTCACACGTTCTCTGGTGATTGGATTTATTTCGGTCTTATCGCTGGCTACATCATCATTCCCCCCGGCAGAGTGATATTAATGATAGCAATGTCTCACCAGATCATTTACAGCCGTTTACATTGAAGCACACTGCGACAAAGCACCCAAGTCTCATTAAAGTGCTCTGCTGATGCCCTTTGTTTTAAAACTTTCTCAGTACTGTTCATGACATATATTAGTTTTATGTGTTTTACACATATCGTCTCAACTGTAAGAGAGGCCAGGGTGGGGGTAGGGGGTTAACGTTTTGCCCCTCTGTCTCGTCTGGGGGTCAAGGCCAGCACCCAATGACCCCCCTCTAAGTCCCCATGAGTGACCGTGTCTGGATACACACAAGCCACTGGCTAACACCCACAATCCATCACTCTGCTGAATGAGGACAGAATTAATCCCCAAGGAATGTGATTTGTCCATACTAAATCAGTATTGTCTGTCAAGTGACAAGCTGTTGAGTCCTGTCCACACTGTCGAAGGAGACATAACCTGTGATGTGGATTGTCAAAAGACATGTAACACATGTCCTCCTCTCGTCCTCCGTCCATAAGCCTGTTCTGTTCTGTTGCTTGTTATTGTTAGCCTCCATCTTCAGGGAACAACTCTATGAGCCAGTCCGTCAGTAACACACCGTTTGTGTGGGTCCGTGATGATCGGTCCGTGGCCAGGTTGCAACACTCTCATGATTCAGCCTCATAATGTAATGCTGTGATTGTGAGGTCATAGAGAGTTAGCTAGCAGTGTGTGGAGCCTGCGCCAGCCTCTCTCCCTCGCTAATTGATGCACTTCAGCCGCTGGGCTCTTTGAACTGAATCCCCCTTGTCCACCCGGCAGAATGCAGATGGCATCATTATTTCCCCCTCTGCTTTGAAACTCAAGCCCCTGATGATGACCCAGAGCTCTCGGCGCTGCCACGGTCGCCAGTGAGAAGACCCGTCTGTTTGCTTTGCATTAAGAAACAGTGTGCCCTGGCCCCGCGTCGCTGGCTGGGCCACTGTTGTCGCTTTCTAGTACACTTGACATGGGTCTGTGTTTGAGGGAGCCAGGCACCGTGGCTTAGGATTGTTGTTGGGAAGAGATGCTATCATCAGTAGCCACAGACGGGGCAGTAGCCCTGAGAGTCCCTGGGGGACGCTGCATCATAGCTGGGCTGGGTCAGGGAGGAGAGCCCATGTTTGTGTAGTGCTTTAGGCCCTTAATGATAGCAGAGATGACTGGCGGTACTCCAGCTCTGGCTCCAATCTCTCTTATGAGCTGAGCAGGGCAGCTGTTAGACCCTGATCCTGCCTATTCCCCTCCATTCAGAACCAGCATTAGGCTTTAAGACTAGTCCCCACACAACTGCAGCCTGGTATCTGTGCAGACAGTATCTGAGAGGACTGGTTCCCCTCCTGAGCCTCCTAGGGGGACAGACGGGCAGGGGTTTTATCTGGGGTGAAATACATCCAGGGCTTGAGGCCATTTAGAAGAGGAGAGAACGGACTTCTACAAACATGACCTGTCAATGTGAAGCGCTGCAACCAACGTGTCTCCGGTTTCTGTCTTCCCTGGCAACGTGAGGACAACGTATTTTAATGACAATATCTCATGGGACAGGTTTGTGATACCGTTGACGATGTATATGAATTATGAAACTAGGAAACTGTAAACGGTCAATGGATTAAGAGGATAGAAGGTGTATTTAAAAATTATAGCATCTAAATGCTACCTAACACATCCTGGTTTACATACTGTATCCTCATTGTGAGATGGGGCCTCTTTCCCAAACATTAACGAGCCTAGTCACCAAGCCGATGTGGCTGATGACCTGGAGGTCAAAGGTTCATGACCCCAGGTGAGGCACTGTCATCGTGTCCATGACCAGGCTACTTAACCTCTCATTGGCTAAGTCAAATCCCAGGTGTGACCGTGTGAGACTGCTGGGTAATATACGGTGTGTCAGTCACGCTGGGTTCTGGCATCCTCTAAAACAGCCCAATGATTGTGTAGTCTGTCTGAGCCAGGAGGTCCGGTCAAGCAGGGAGACAGGGGTTGGCGAGGGATGAAGTCCCCAAAGTTCATGTTAATTTTCAGGCCTGTTTATGAGGCACCCCTCCGGATCTCTCCTTCTCACTAACTGACACTCAGAGAACATACAGACTATGTGGAAACATCTTGTTAATGCCCTGACCAGCATGGACATAAAGAGAGAGGGAGTGGGGAGGGAGGGTATGGCTAATACAGAGAGAGAAAGGGAGAGAGAAGGGAGAGCGAGAAAGAGCGGATTTGACCAATGCAGAAAAAGAGAGAGAGTAGATTGGACCAACGCCGAGTGTAAATGTCCCACCTCAGTCATTAGTTGAGCTCTCAGTAAATTTCTCGTAAATTTCCACATTAGCTGGAATGTGCCAACAGGCCCAGCTCTGGGTATTGTCATGTGTATTTATATCCTCCTGTAAGGCAATCTCCTCCATGTCTTTGGTGAGGTCTAATACTGGGCTTATTGACCATGTTGCATAAGGAAGAAGCGGACAGCAGCACGAGGTTACTGTTAACAGCTCAACAAATACACTAGAATATTACAGTAACGTGACCTGGTGAAAGGGAAGCATGCCTTGACGGTTGAAAGTTTCAAATCACGTTGTAGAAAGTGTGAAAATGTGAGTGCGTGCGTCCCTTAAGTAACAGTCATGTTTTCCTGTTATATGATATTCTCTCTCAGTACTCTGGGCATGTAGTGGGGGCTTTCCTGACATGTCGAGGAAGAGGCCTGTCGATGTACCTGGTCAATTATTAACCTCAGAAGAAGATGGAGTCTCTGAATGCCATGCGAGGTGAGCATTTCCCTGTACACAACACACCGTACTGTAGGTTAAAGTTTATCATAGGTCAGAGAGGGGCCCTGAAGCCAAGTAAATCACACCTCCAAACACTGACAGACCAGGAGTAAGGTGACGTTGCCCATAGACACTGATCTTGGGTCAGTTTTGCATTTACCCCACTATGGGTTAAGGTTAGGATTGGGGGTGGTGTAGTTGATCCTAGATCTGTACCTAGAGGAAACTTCACTCCGGAGCGACTGACCTACAGTCAACTCTGAACTACATTATCTCTGTTACGTCGAGTGATGCAACACCATGCTCAGTTACAGGGCAGTTATTGGATTTTTACTCCAGAAACAGTCAGTTGACCGATTGAGGTTGAACTACAGGAGCAAAACCACCTAAAATGTCACAATGTCATCAGTTCAAAAACACAGCTTTGTAACCTTTTCACATTGTTTTCCTGAAAATTTGTTGACTTGATTGCCCCTGTTGCTTCTCTGGGTCTTCCCGCAGTCCCTCTCGACTTCTCTCTGTATCCGTCCCCCTTCACCAGGAAAGCTAGACCCGCCCTGCGCTTTGGGTTTCTTGGCAGGGTATCCCGTGATTCTCCCTGACAGCTGTAACGTCACCCCCTTGACACTGGCGGCGATTTATGGGCATTTGCAGGATACACAGTAGCCCTGGGGAGAGCAGGACACCGGGGTGACACCACAGTGCCAGGCCTGAGAGGATCAAGTCCCTATCTACACCATCATCATAATCAGCTAGCAGAGAACTCTGTCTGACACCATTTGGTCTCCGATAGACAATGAGAGGAGACTATGGAGAGAACACAGACCTTTATGGAGGCTAGTGAAGTATCTCCAACCCTGTGTCCTCCTGTCCTCTCCAGCCACCAAGCCACATCTGTTCCGTCCTGAGGAACAGACAGACAGGAGGCCACTGGACATGTAAATGACTGTTGCACAACTAACTGGACCTTCATTATAGCACTGAAACGGCTCTGTGTCCCATTATCCGCACTTGCATACTACAGTGTGTGAACCAATATCTTAGATATATCACATATCTATCTTAAGATGAATGGACTAACTGTAAGTCGTTCTGGATAAGAGCATCTGCTAAATGACTAAAATGTCAATGTGAAGTCATCTACAGGGTCTGAACACTGTTTTTATTCACCCAATTATCTGGAACCAGCTCAGCAAGAGATCTTTGTTTATTGTCTTTGTATGTACATTGATAAAGGATACTAGAGTCTCTTGGCTCAACTAACATCATGTTGATTGAAACTCCTACTTGTGTTTTAGATGCGGGAATTGTGATTTGTTTTTGTTTTTCTAGAATGGAAATGTCACACAGTTTCACTCAACCAAGAAAGTTTTAACTTGTATTAAGGCCTCCCAAGTGGCGCAGTGGTCTAAGACAACGCGTCACTACAGACCTGGGTTCTATCCCAGGCTATATTGCATCCGGCCGCAGCCGGGAGACCCATGAGGCGGCGCACAATTGGTCCGGCGTCGTCCGGGTTAGGGGAAGGTTTGGCCGCCCGGGATGTCCTTGTCCTTGACCCATCGTGCTCTAGCGACTCCTTGTGGCAGGCCGGGCGCAGGCACGCTGACTTTGGTCGCCAGCTGTATTGCGTTTCCTCCGACACATTGGTGCTTCTGGGTTCGGGGCTAAGCGAGCAGTGTGTCAAGAAACAGTGCGGCTTGGCAGTGTCGTGTTTCGGAGGATGCATGGCTCTCGACCTTCGCCTCTCCTGAGTCCGTAGGGGAGTTGCAACGATGAGACAAGACTAACTACCAATTGGGGAGAAAAAAGGGGTAAAAGTAAAATCATGATTTCTATGGTACTTAACAGTCAAATGAATGATGTGAAATTATGTGAAATTATACATAACTTCCGGTTTGGAGCGAGCAGTCGCATTCCGCTTCGCTCCACAGGTAGTATTACCATTTTCATTTTCATTACAGTACAACGGTTTGATTTGTTTGATATTAGCTGGCTACATAGCCGTCTTTGTATCAAAGATAATTGTGTAGTTATTGAGGTTCGCTAGCCAGCTATTTTCGTCCTAACGTAACGTAACGTAGTCAACACTGCTAGCTAGCCAGCTAGCCAGCTAGCCACCGAATAGCAGCACTGGAGAAACGATTACATTACAACGGAACGACTTGATTAGTGTAGTGTTAGCTGGCTACATAGTTGTCTTTGCTATCTTTGTATCTAAGATAATTGTGTAGCTTAGAGTAGTTTAGAGTAATTATTCGGTTAACTAGCCAGCTATTTTCGCCGCGCTGCCGTTCTCCTACCTAGTCAACACTGCTAGCTAACACTGCTAGCTAGCCAACTTCTACCGAATAGCAGCACTGTAGAAACTCACATTACAACTTACATTACAACGGAACGACTTGATTAGCGTAGTGTTAGCTAGCTACATAGTTGTCTTTGCTGTCCTTGTATCCAAGATAATTGTGTAGTTTTGAGAAATTGTCGAGGTTACCTAGCCAGCTACACTTTCAAACAAAGTCAACAACGCAGCCACTGCTAGCCAGCCTACTTCACCGCCAGCAGTACTATATCATTTTAGTCAATAAGATTTTTTTATTTATTTATTTTTTTTATTTTTTTTTTTGCAACGTAAGCTTAACTTTCTGAACATTCGAGACGTGTAGTCCACTTGTCATTCTAATCTCCTTTGCATTAGCGTAGCCTCTTCTGTAGCCTGTCAACTATGTGTCTGTCTATCCCTCTTCTCTCCTCTCTGCACAGACCATACAAACGCTTCACACCGAGTGGCCGCCGCTACCCTAACCTGGTGGTTCCAGCGCGCACGACCCACGTGGAGTTCCAGGTCTCCGGCAGCCTCTGGAACTGCCGATCTGCGGCCAACAAGGCAGAGTTCATCTCAGCCTATGCGTCCCTCCAGTCCCTCGACTTCTTGGCACTGACGGAAACATGGATTACCACTGATAACACTGCTACTCCTACTGCTCTCTCCTCGTCTGCCCACGTGTTCTCGCACACCCCGAGAGCTTCTGGTCAGCGGGGTGGTGGCACTGGGATCCTCATCTCTCCCAAGTGGACATTCTCTCTTTCTCCCCTGACCCATCTGTCTATCGCCTCCTTTGAATTCCATGCTGTCACAGTTACCAGCCCTTTCAAGCTTAACATCCTTATCATTTATCGCCCTCCAGGTTCCCTTGGAGAGTTCATCAATGAGCTTGACGCCCTGATAAGTTCCTTTCCTGAGGATGGCTCACCTCTCACAGTTCTGGGTGACTTTAACCTCCCCACGTCTACCTTTGACTCATTCCTCTCTGCCTCCTTCTTTCCACTCCTCTCCTCTTTTGACCTCACCCTCTCACCTTCCCCCCCTACTCACAAGGCAGGCAATACGCTTGACCTCATCTTTACTAGATGCTGTTCTTCCACTAATCTCATTGCAACTCCCCTCCAAGTCTCCGACCACTACCTTGTATCCTTTTCCCTCTCGCTCTCATCCAACACTTCCCACACTGCCCCTACTCGGATGGTATCGCGCCGTCCCAACCTTCGCTCTCTCTCCCCCGCTACTCTCTCCTCTTCCATCCTATCATCTCTTCCCTCTGCTCAAACCTTCTCCAACCTATCTCCTGATTCTGCCTCCTCAACCCTCCTCTCCTCCCTTTCTGCATCCTTTGACTCTCTATGTCCCCTATCCTCCAGGCCTGCTCGGTCCTCCCCTCCTGCTCCGTGGCTCGACGACTCATTGCGAGCTCACAGAACAGGGCTCCGGGCAGCCGAGCGGAAATGGAGGAAAACTCGCCTCCCTGCGGACCTGGCATCCTTTCACTCCCTCCTCTCTACATTCTCCTCTTCTGTCTCTGCTGCTAAAGCCACTTTCTACCACTCTAAATTCCAAGCATCTGCCTCTAACCCTAGGAAGCTCTTTGCCACCTTCTCCTCCCTCCTGAATCCTCCTCCCCCTCCTCCCCCCTCCTCCCTCTCTGCGGATGACTTCGTCAACCATTTTGAAAAGAAGGTCGACGACATCCGATCCTCGTTTGCTAAGTCAAACGACACCGCTGGTTCTGCTCACACTGCCCTACCCTGTGCTTTGACCTCTTTCTCCCCTCTCTCTCCAGATGAAATCTCGCGTCTTGTGACGGCCGGCCGCCCAACAACCTGCCCGCTTGACCCTATCCCCTCCTCTCTTCTCCAGACCATTTCCGGAGACCTTCTCCCTTACCTCACCTCGCTCATCAACTCATCCCTGACCGCTGGCTACGTCCCTTCCGTCTTCAAGAGAGCGAGAGTTGCACCCCTTCTGAAAAAACCTACACTCGATCCCTCCGATGTCAACAACTACAGACCAGTATCCCTTCTTTCTTTTCTCTCCAAAACTCTTGAACGTGCCGTCCTTGGCCAGCTCTCCTGCTATCTCTCTCAGAATGACCTTCTTGATCCAAATCAGTCAGGTTTCAAGACTAGTCATTCAACTGAGACTGCTCTTCTCTGTGTCACGGAGGCGCTCCGCACTGCTAAAGCTAACTCTCTCTCCTCTGCTCTCATCCTTCTAGACCTATCGGCTGCCTTTGATATTGTGAACCATCAGATCCTCCTCTCCACCCTCTCCGAGCTGGGCATCTCCGGCGCGGCCCACGCTTGGATTGCGTCCTACCTGACAGGTCGCTCCTACCAGGTGGCGTGGCGAGAATCTGTCTCCGCACCACGTGCTCTCACCACGGGTGTCCCCCAGGGCTCTGTTCTAGGCCCTCTCCTATTCTCGCTATACACCAAGTCACTTGGCTCTGTCATATCCTCACATGGTCTCTCCTATCATTGCTATGCAGACGACACACAATTAATCTTCTCCTTTCCCCCCTCTGATAACCAGGTGGCGAATCGCATCTCTGCATGTCTGGCAGACATATCAGTGTGGATGACGGATCACCACCTCAAGCTGAACCTCGGCAAGACGGAGCTGCTCTTCCTCCCGGGGAAGGACTGCCCGTTCCATGATCTCGCCATCACGGTTGACAACTCCATTGTGTCCTCCTCCCAGAGTGCTAAGAACCTTGGCGTGATCCTGGACAACACCCTGTCGTTCTCAACTCACATCAAGGCGGTGACCCGTTCCTGTAGGTTCATGCTCTACAACATTCGCAGAGTACGACCCTGCCTCACACAGGAAGCGGCGCAGGTCCTAATCCAGGCACTTGTCATCTCCCGTCTGGATTACTGCAACTCGCTGTTGGCTGGGCTCCCTGCCTGTGCTATTAAACCCCTACAACTCATCCAGAACGCCGCAGCCCGTCTGGTGTTCAACCTTCCCAAGTTCTCTCACGTCACCCCGCTCCTCCGCTCTCTCCACTGGCTTCCAGTTGAAGCTCGCATCCGCTACAAGACCATGGTGCTTGCCTACGGAGCTGTGAGGGGAACGGCACCTCCGTACCTTCAGGCTCTGATCAGGCCCTACACCCAAACAAGGGCACTGCGTTCATCCACCTCTGGCCTGCTCGCCTCCCTACCTCTGAGGAAGTACAGTTCCCGCTCAGCCCAGTCAAAACTGTTCGCTGCTCTGGCACCCCAATGGTGGAACAAACTCCCTCACGACGCCAGGTCAGCGGAGTCAATCACCACCTTCCGGAGACACCTGAAACCCCACCTCTTTAAGGAATACCTAGGATAGGATAAAGTAATCCTTCTAACCCCCCCCTCCCCCTTAAAAGAGTTAGATGCACTATTGTAAAGTGGTTGTTCCACTGGATATCATAAGGTGAATGCACCAATTTGTAAGTCGCTCTGGATAAGAGCGTCTGCTAAATGACTTAAATGTAAATGTAAATGATGTGGAATCAGCAAATTTGCCCCAGCTGAAAAGTACGTTCCCCTTTTACAAAATGGGGTTTTCAAATTGGTATTATTGTGTGCAGTCTATCTCTGCAGAGAAACTGTCCTCAAGTCCAAGACAGGAACCAACATGATCTGGTGATCTGTCACCAAGAAACCAATCAAATCTATATTGGCTTCCACATGTGACTGCTCCCCCAGACCCTTGTAAGCAAGACGGAATGGGCATACATGTCATGAACTGCTCACCATATACTGTATATCCAGTGATCGAGACGACAGCGCTTCCTCTACTACTTACTGTTGAAATGTATCACGTCTTCATTTACATAATTAACTTTCACATCTTCACTACCTCTGAAATTGAGTTAATTTCATCCACACAATCCATTCTCCTCCTATAAACATACTTATCATCTATTGTGAAGTGGATCTGCAGCTTCTCCTTGACCATGGCCTTCAGCTCAGACTCCCTGGGGTTGTGTGAAAGAAGGCCTGACTGCAGTAGAATAGTCCCATTGAACAGGCCAGGACCAACCAGCCTATTGTCCTGGATGGGCAGCTGCTGATCCCAGGAGGATGTTGGAATGATCAACGAACCCCGAAACCCCAGCAGGATTAGGAGCGCTCCCTAAAGTGTCAGTTACTGGGAGGGATGAGTACATTTACAGGCTGGAACAGAGCTGTAGAACAATAGAATAGTGTAGTGGATGAGGCATGGATTGATGGTTGGTCTATAACAGTGTTAACTTTCATTCCTCTAAGGTTATCCGAATGCTAAGGTAAAGGTCACGGATACAATATGTAGAAGAAATTGTGTATTTGATGGGCAATATTTCAATAGAAATTTAAATCAACTTTAATTTGGGTCATTTACGTCAGGGATATCTTATCCAAATGGGTTTAGAAGAGATGACTTGACATGGGCCAGAGAGATGTCTCACTGACTGACACAGGGATTCCAGACTCTGACTTGAAAGGAGTCCCTAGTTCTCAGGCTTCCACAACAAGGTAACTGGAGCCGAGGCACAGAGTGTGACATCCATGGGACATCCATAAGGTTTAACCAAGTGTGGTTGCACAACAGTATAGTACACACTGATCTGGAATGTACTCAATGCACTGCTTATCATACAGTATGATATTACACACACACATACACTACCGATCAAAAGTTTGGGGTCACTTAGAAATGTCCTTGTTTTTGAAAGAAAAGCACATTTTTTTTCCATTAACATAACATCAAATTGATCAGAAATACAGTGTAGACATTGTTCATGTTGTAAATGACTATTGTAGCTGGAAACGGCTGATTTTCTATGGAATATCTACATAGGCGTACAGAGGCCCATCACTCCTGTGATCCAATGGCACATTGTGTTAGCTAATCCAAGTTTATAATTTTGAAAGACTAATTGATAATTAGAAAACCCTTTTGTAATTATGTTAGCACAGCTGAAAACTGTTGTTCTGATTAAAGAAGCAATAAAACTGGCCTTCTTTAAACTTCAACTTTTGATTTTCCCATGATGTCAAGCAAAGATGCACTGAGTTTGAAGGTAGGCCTTGAAATATATCCACAGGTACACCTCCAATTGACTCAAACGATGTCAATTAGCCTATCAGAAGCTCCTGAAGCCATGACATAATTTTCTGGAATTTTTCAAGCTGTTAAAAGGCACAGTCAACTTAGTGTATGTAAGCTTCTGACCCCCTGGAATTGTGATACAGTGAATTATAACTGAAATAATCTGTCTGTAAACAATTGTTGGAAAAATTACTTGTGTCATGCACAAAGTATATGTCCTAACCGACTTGCCAAAACTATAGTTTGTTAACAAGAAATGTGTGGAGTGGTTGAAAATAAGTTTTAGTGACTCCAACCTAAGTGTATATTAACTTCCGACTTCAACTGTACTGTATTTTATACCATCTACTGCACCTTGCCTATGCCGCTCAGCCATCGCTCATCCATATACTTATATGTACATATTCTCATTCCCCCTTTAGATTTGTGTGTATTAGGTAGTTGTTGGGGAATTGTTAGATTACTTGTTGGATTTGTGTGTATTAGGTAGTTGTTGGGAATTGTTAGATATTACTGTACTGTTGGAACTAGAAGCACAAGCATTTCGCTACACTCAAATTAACATTTGCTAACCATGTGTATGTGACCAATAAAATTTGATTTGATTTGAAGAATACAGAGACTGGACAGAGGAACTCTGCCTAGAAGGCCAGCATCCCGGAGTCGCCTGTTCGCTGTTGACCTTGAGACTTGTGTTTTGCGGTTACTATTTAAGGAAGCTGCCAGAACCCCCAAATGTTGATGCTCCAGATACTCAACTAGTCTAAAGAAGGCCAGTTTTATTGCTTCTTTAATCAGAGCAACAGTTTTCAGCTGTGCTAACATAATTGCAAACAGATTTTCTAATGATCAATTAGCCTTTTTAGAAGATAAACTTGAATTAGCTAACACGACGTGCCATTGGAACACAGGAGTGATGGTTGCTGATAATGGGCCTCTCTACGCCTATGTAGATTTTACATAAAAAATCTGCCGTTTCCAGCTACAACAGTCATTTACAAGATTAACAATGTCTACACTGTATTTCTGATCAATTTGATGTTATTTTAATGGACAAAAAATGTGCTTTTCTTTCAAAAAGAAGGACATTTCTAAGTGACCCCACACACACACACATACATGCACGGCACACACACGCACATAATAGTTTCATAAATGTTCAGGTAACCCCAACGCTGAGACTATAAATGGTAAACAGTGGCCAAAAGGGTGACAAAAATATACTTGGCTAATTTCTTGGCACATGTCATGGATACCATATCTCCAGGCAGAAACAGGAGCCCTCAGTGACCACTAGTACCAGCTGAGAAGCAGACTTTGCCAATCGTAGAAAAAAATGTCAAAGGCCACATAGCACCACTGAGAAGGCTTTCATCCATTTTATGGATTTAAGATGAATGAGTCCCAGATCTATTTATACTACCTAGATACCACGTGTGTCATTTTGACTGCACATTCATATCTATTTATGATGGGACATGCCACAAGTTACAACTGCACTTAACCATTCTCGCTGTCTAGGATATGTTTCTTTGAAATGTCATAATCTATACTGTAGAATTTCAGCCTACAGTAGATTGGGAATTGAGCTTAAAAGTTGAAAGGTTTTGATAGGACTAGTCAACAAGAACGAATATACTTTATTATTATTATTATTAGGTATGAACATGTTTTTGGAACTTTGCAAGTCAGTTGAGGGCCAATATATGTTCCACTTAGGGGAGCCAACTTCTTGGGGAGGGCCTGAAGATTACATTGACAGTTATCTTGTAGGTTGAGAATGTTACCGTTTCACTGTGAAACAGATATTGAAAACACCTGTCATAAGTTTTAAGTGACGTTTTTACTTTCATTGAGAGGTGTTAACGCTTATTTATTTTCTACACAAACTCGCTTGGTAGTAAAACCCCCATTGACAAAAAAAAGGTTGATGCACTGCGACAGCTAAGCGCTGGATAGAGTTTCACATTCTATATATAAGCCTGGTGACTTGTGTCACTGGGCTATTTAAATGCCATGCAGTGTCCCACTGTCAAAACATAGGCCGCGCGAGGGTACAACAGTATGGTGGACCTTTTTGAGACCAACACTTATTTCTTCAACGATCTGCGCTATCTCGAGGGAGATCATGGACCATTGCAGCACTTGGACATGGCGGGGGTGTCCCCTTTGTACCACGGGAATGACAGCCCGTTGTCACCTGGGGGGGATCCGTCCGAGACTGGATGTGACAGCAGCGGAGAGGAGCATGTCCTCGCACCCCCTGGTCTTCAGCCGCACTGCGAGGGACAGTGCCTCATCTGGGCTTGTAAGGTTTGTAAAAGAAAGTCTGCACCGACCGACAGGCGCAAAGCGGCCACTCTCAGGGAAAGAAGGCGGCTCAAGAAGATCAATGAAGCATTCGATGCGTTGAAGAAAAAGACCGTGCCCAATCCGAACCAGCGCCTGCCCAAAGTGGAGATTTTACGCAGCGCCATAAACTACATCGAGCAATTGCAGGACCTGTTGCATACACTGGATGAGCAAGAAAAAACGCCCCAAAATGGCTCATATAACTATAACGTGAAAGAACACCATGTAAGCTTCATTTGAGTAGTATTTGCATCTGCATTTTTTATGTCACTTTATGCGTACAATAATTTGCTTTATACTTAAAGGAAACATTTCCATAATGAGAAATATCTTACTGTGCATTATGCTTGTAGGCTTACTACTTTGTATAATTACACGTGTGTTAGTAGACACTTAAGCTAATACATGTGTGTGTACATGAAGGCGTCCAATAAGCAGTACCATTGGAAGAAGAACTGTCAAAACTGGCAGACCTCAGCTGATCATTCCAATGCACCAATGACGAATCAGAGAGAAGGTTGGTGCCAATTATGAACAGTAAATTAGATCTAAATTGCTCTTTTGCAACTCATCAACTGATTGTACATCTTATATATTTGATTTCTATATTTCAGGTTTCACGGAGTCTTCAGCGTCCACCAGCCTTCTTCGCCTGTCATCAATCGTTGACAGCATCTCAAGTGAAGAGAAACCGACTTGCAACGAAGAAGTCTCAGAAAAATAATGCATGATTTATTGGAATTTTGTAGCCTGAATAAGCGACGTCAGCATTTCATATTTCCATTGTCTATTTCGAAATTATGTTCACTTCTTTATTCATATGTTTTAGTTTCCATTTACTTATATTCATTTGTACAAATTAACGGGCATTTTGTAGTCACTGTTTTCTTTTAAATTGTATGAATGGTCAATATTTTCTTTCTAAAGTATGACAACAATGGAACTATAATATTTTATTTCCAAATGGACATTTGATAATTGTAAATATTTTATAATATATTAACAACTTAATTTATTTTACATATAAAAGGCAGAAACACAACCTCAAGAGATTCATTGTTGTATTTGAGTATTTATATATGAACTGACCAACAAATAAATTGTAAGCATTGTATCTTACAAGGTATCTACGCGTTTTGTTTTGTTCATCACTAATTAAGCACTTCATTATTTATTTAAAATACTTGTCAGGTATTTTAAGGCAATTTTTGTTTTTACACATTTTGATATAAAAACAAATGACATTTTGTACACTATACCTCAGGTATTCATTTTTGAATTATCCTATGTCGTACCAGTTTTTAATTAGACTTGACTCACTCCAAATACTATAGATTAATTTATGCTGTATTGGTACTTAAGGTAGGTCATACTGTGTTCAACCTCTTTGCAGGTCATTTCATTCTTATTATGTGACAAACTTGCAGCCATACCTTTCAGGTCTCATAATGATATCCGATGATTTCCCTAATGTCCCCACTAACCCCCTTGATCATGTGGAATTTGAATAGAGATATGACACTGTACATGCAAGCATCAGCCACAAGTTCCCCCAGTATTCATGGGTATTAGAAGACCATAAAATCCAACGGGACCTGAAATAGCCTAGGCTCCTTTCTTTGTTCCAGCTGGCAGAGAGCTAGCCTGGTCCACTTCAGTAGCGTTACATTTACGTTTTAGTCATTTAGCAGACGCTCTTATCCAGAGCGAATTACAATTAGTGTGTCCATCTTAGGATAGCTAGGTGAGACAACCACATTTCACAGTCGTAGCAAGTATATTTTCCCTCATAAAGTAGTAAGCAAAGTCGGTGCCAGTCGGAAAATAATGTATTTAAAAAATATATATTATTAAACATTATTACTATTATTATTATTATTATTTTACTATTATTATTATTATTTTGCCACCTCTAAAGTCAGATATGCTTCGACATGGAAACTTGGTCAGGAGGCAACGGTGCAGCCAGCTATTAGGTCCTAATTCATGATCACTTGTTTGATGCACATTAGCACAACGTTTACACATAGTTTATACGGGACTCCCTTAATGTATGTTTGATATGATGATCTCTTTCTCCTACATGTTGACTTGGGGAGGCCTACTTGTTTATGATCCCACAGTGCATTGCTGTGCTGACCTAACCCTGCATCACAGTGAGCACTGCTCCTCTCCCTCTAAGGTCTCTGGGGCTGACACACTGCCCTGCTGACCCCTGTGTGTCCAGCCTGGTGTCATAGACTAGGCGTAACATAATGTTAGCCACAACAAATTGGAATTTGTAACATATCATAAGAATTGTAAATTCAAAACATATTGTACGAATTGCAATTCATAACTTATCATATGAAATGTAATACGTAAAATATCATACGAATTGTAATTTGTAACATATAATAAGAAATGGATGATGAACATCCAGAAATGAATACATGTCATACCAAACGTAAAATATCATCCTAATTTCAGCGTCCCGGATTTTTGTTTACTATGTTACGTCCACCCGAGTCCAGGTTGTTTTGTCTGCCTTTCCCTCAGCCCTCACACAAATGTAAGCATACACACACACACACACACACACACACACACACACACACACACACCTCACACTGACTCATGACCCCAAGCACACACACAACTTATTAGTGACTCATCCAAGTCATTTGAAAAAGAGGCCATAGTAGAGATGCACTAGGGTCTCTGTGGGGTGTTGTTTTTGTATTGCCGCGGAGTACATTCGAATTGATTAACCTTACAGTCTTTGTATAAAGGCGTAAAAGGCTTTAGGGTAGTGTACGTTTTGGGTGATTTCTCAAAACAGCAGATTGCATATCCAATGTACCAACATTTATCCAAATCACAATGCCAAAGCACCCATGCTCCTATTCCTAGTGCGATTAAAAATAGATTTAATGAGCACTTCAGTGATGCCTGATACAGTAAGTACTATCAAAGGATATAGGGCCTGTACTTCAAAGTCCCTTCACGTCTTTCCTTTTACTTCTGATTCTCTCACTGAACCAAACTGAAACTAGATAGCCCCAACAGTAATGTTGTTTTAATGGGATCTAAGCAGCTTTCTCACAGTGAGTTTGTGGGCCTGTTTCCCAGTGTCCATGAGAAGTGTCCAGCGTCTTCCTTCCAAATGAGTTCTAAGGCTCTCCCAGATCCCCCTAAATGACTTTGTCAATCTACTGTTTGTTTTTGGATAATATCATTGATATGTTTTACCAAAATCTACCACCTGCTCAACATTGAGACCTAAACCTTGGGAAAATAGCAATTACCACCTTTATGTTGAGAGGGACGTAATTTCCTTGGGACCTGTTATTTTAAGATTTAGATGCAAATTGATCAGTCTGGGGTTTAATAGATGTGATTCCTATACTAATGTCTATGATTACTGTCTTATTTATGTATAATACAGTCTTTATAAGTTAGGTGTTAGAGATTCAATTGTTTAATCCTCTCTCTGGGTGTTTTAAATGGAGGATAACTACAGTATGTTGTATTATCACCATTTGACTTGTTAGTAGACAACATCGGCCTGCAATTTTACAGAGATTTCCTTGTCATTTATGATGCTATCGAAATGGATTTTGCTGTGAAGGATGTGTTTAAAAAGTCAAGGCCGATGAAAGGGGAGATTTTATAGGGGAGGATCAGCCTTTGGGAGAAATGCCTTGATTTATCTGGCTTTCCTAGAATATCCTGCTATGAAATGATTCCCTGCAACATTGTAGTTGGCAGCACACTGCAGCTCCCTGCCAGACAAGTGGTGTTGCCAATCAAAAACCCTTGTCATGTGATATGATCTAATGCACCCATTAAAGTAACAGTGAAAGTCTCACTTTTAAAAGTTCATATTCTGTTAACTCATACCGAAATAATCTTACTCATACCCAAATAATCGTGTTGACTCATCCAATACTCGCATTTGTGGCCAAAGCCTAAATTGGACAAAAAAACACTTCAACAACCCCACCTCAAACTTCTATCTCAAACAGACCATTTAAAAAATGCTTGCTATTTCCTCATAGAGTATGATGTCATACTCCTGAGGAGGATGAGCTGGCCAATCAGTGGTCTAAAGGAGGATGAGCTGGCCAATCGGCGGTCTACTCGCATGAATCTTTTTTATGCTCACATGAATATTTGTAATGACCGGTATATGCCCACAACATTCTATTGCTGAGGTACACCCACACCATTCCAACACAGTAAAGCTGCTTTTTAACATACTTAATTACACATTTTGGAAGGAAAACTATTTCACTCATATTGTAACTAACTGTTGGTCATATTTCATAGAAATCTGGAAACACTAGACAGTTACTTTAAGAAATGGGCTTCCCACCATATATAAAAACAAACATTGGTTAACTGGAAAAGTGAAATACTTTACATGAAGGATTATATAAAGTGTAATTTAAATTATTGTATCAGTCTGAAACATGTTGTTCATCAGACAAAATTGAGATGATTTGTCACCATACTCCACATCTTTCAGAAAAGAAAAAAAAAGTTTCCATCTATGGCATATATAATCTGTGGTAAATAAACCTTTATGGAACATTTGATATATGACCCCTATGGAGACCTGATAAGAGGGGCACAACAGCACATGAAATCAAAGCTTCAGCAAGTTTAGAAGAAATACGGGTTTCACACGTGAGGGAAAAGGGACATTAAATCCCAGCTAATACCCTACACTTAACTCTGCCTCTGACCCCTGACAACAACTCTGGAATAGAGGCGATAAAAAACAAACCCCCTAGTTCCCAAGAGACACCACTAGCACTTCAGATCACAGAGCCAGAGTGAGTGTGTACAACGACTGGAGCAGCGCATAGGCCTCTGCTAGATGTGTCGCCACTAACACCATATGCTGGTGCAATCGTATCCTATAGGCTCAATTAACTGTCGGTTGTTGCCAGGTTTTCTCGTTGTCCATATTGTTGGGGATTGTTCACAGTCAATATAGCCTTTGATCTCAACAGCAGCATCGAGGGCCAGGCTCATGCCAATGTCTTCTTCAGCTGTGCGCAATACAAACTCGGACGGCAATTCAGTGGCAGGTACTCGAGTGTTTTCTTAGGTGTGCGCGGTTCCCAGAGATCGAGGAGGACAAACGTTTTGACACGTTGTGAGAAATATCCACATTGTATCCTTGTAGGGTGTCAACAAACACAAAGCTCGAATAATTACTCCAACGACTGAAACAGGCAGCTAGCTCATCATGGCTATTCATCAGTGTTTGTTCTAGTTAGTTTCTCATGCGTAATTAGGCTATGCACATGTAGTTCGGGCGCAAGCCGCCTCTTTCGAGACGCAGCTTAAATAATGAATATAGCAAGCTTATTAACATGTATTACAAGCCGAATGTTTTAAAAGTTAACACAATTGTAATGCCAGATTTCTCATTTTATTGAGTAAAATGTATCAAGGATACAATGCGATACAGGTCTTTTAAGAGTGGCCTCGAACTATACATTATTAGACATTGAGACCTTTCCAGGTGCAACAATTACAGTGCTGTGAAAAAGTATTTGCCCACTTCCTGATTTCTTATTTTTTTGCACATTTGTCACACATAAATGTTTCAGATCATCAAAGAAATTTTAATATTACACAAAGATAACCCAAGTAAACACAAAATGCAGTTTGTAAGTGATAATTTTATTTATTAAGGGAAAAAAGCTATCCGAACCTTCATGGCCCTATATGACAAAGTAATTGCCCCCCCTTGTTAAATCATGAATTTACTGTGGTTAATCACAATTTTTGGAAAGCTGAGTTCAATTTCACTAGCCACACCCAGGCCTGATTACTGATTAAAATTACAAAGTGAGCGCAGCGACGACTCATCAAAGAGGTCACAAAAGAACCCACAACAACATCTAAAGAACTGCAGGCCTCACTCGCCTCAATTAAGGTCAGTGTTCATGACTCAACCATAAGAAAGAGACTGGGCAAAAATGGATAGCCATGGCAGAGTTCCAAGGCGAAAACCACTGCTGACCAAAAATAACATAAAGGCTCGTCTCACTTTTGGCAAAATATTCTGTGGACTGACGAGACAAAAGTTGAACTTTTTGGAAGGTGTGCGTCCCGTCACATCTGGCGTAAAAGTAACACAGCATTTCAGAAAAAGAACATCATACCAACAGTCCAACATGGTGGTGGTAGTGTGATGGTGGTGGTGGTAGTGAGATGATCTGGGGCTGCTTTGCTGCTTCAGGACCTGGACGACTTGCTGTGATTGATGGAAACATGAATTCTGCTCTCTACCAAAAAATCCTGAAGGAGAATATCCGGCCACCAGTTCGTGACCTCAAGCTGAAGCGCACTTGGGTTCTGCAGCAGGACAATGATCCAAAACACACCAGCAAGTCCACCTCTGCATGGCTTAATAAAAACAAAATGAAGGTTTTGGAGTGGCCTAGTCAAAGTCCGGACTTGAATCCGATTGAGATGCTGTGACTGAATTAAAACAATTCTGCAAAGAAGAGTGTGCCAAAATTCCTCCACAGCGATGTGAAAGACTCATTGCCAGTTATCGCAAACGCTTGATTGCAGTTGTTGCTGCTGAGGGTGGCACAACCAGTTATTAGGTTTAGGGGGCAATTACTTTTTCACATAGGGCTATGAAGGTTCGGATAGCTTTTTTCCCTTAATAAATAAAATCATCACTTTAAAAACTGCATTTTGTGTTTACTTGGGTTATCTTTGTGTAATATTTAAATTTGTTTGATCTGAAACATTTAAGTGTGACAAATGTGCAAAAAAATAAGAAATTAGGAAGTGGGCAAATACTTTTTCACCGCACTGTATATGTACATGTTTAAATGTATAGGCCTATCTGTTTTGAATATAATTTGACATGGCTATAATTAGGTTTTAAATGGTGTATGTTTGACTATGACAGTAAACTAGGTCTTGCAAATTATTCAAGAATTGAAGCCCTCGTGTTAATTGCTCAATTACCTATTTAATGAGCTTTAACAAACACGGACACCCCGTGTATGACACCTTCAATGATGAGTTAGGACCGGTTAGAGGAGTTACCGCTGCAATGTGAATGATCGGGATTTGAAATGTTACACCTCCCTTTGCAGCTGGGCTGCATCTGTAACGCTGCTATTTGTCTCAAGCATAAAATTGGCCTGCAAACTCTTGTACATGGTTCACCTCGTTGCTATTGCTCAGTTTTAGAAAACAAAACTAATCTCCATTATTATCACACTTACATATGTGTAAGATTTTGAGTGTTGGCTCATTGCAATATTAGTAGTGTATATATTTAAAAATTGGTATAGAAAAAGTACTATTTTGTCGGATCTAAGAGGTAAAGTTATTCTCCTCTTTACCTGTTCAACTATTGGTGTTCACCAACCATTACTTTTACTCAGAATAGGTCTTTCTTAACAGAAAAGGGCCATGTAGTGGTGTAATGAGTGGGAAAATACCAGGGAGTGCAGATGTGGGGAACTCTGCAGGGTACTGGGGGTGAGGGAGCGGGAGCGGGTGGGGCGGAGAGCTGAGCTAACCCCAGCCTGCCTGGGCCAATGGGGCATGGTAATTAGATCTGGCCAATGTAGGCCTGGGGCTGTGGACTGGGGGCATATAAGGGGGGCCCCATGGCAGCAGCCCCCTCATATCACTCAGAGGTCTCCTCTCTCACCCCACTGCTCTCCCAAAGCAGAGAGTTATTTCCTTCTTCTCTTCAACCACAACAACAGCCCAGCCATGGATGTCTTTTCCCCATCCCAGGTCTTCTATGACAGCGCCTGTGCCTCCTCGCCAGAGGACCTGGACTTCGGCCCCGGGGAACTGGACGGCTCAGAGGAAGACGAGCACGTCCGGGTCCCTGGGGCTCCTCACCAGGCGGGTCACTGCCTTCAGTGGGCCTGCAAGGCCTGCAAGCGTAAGTCCAGCACGGTGGACCAGCGTCGGGCTGCCACCATGAGGGAACGACGCCGGCTGAAAAAGGTGAACCACGGCTTCGAGGCTCTGAGGCGCTGCACCTCAGCCAACCCCAGCCAGAGGCTGCCTAAGGTGGAGATCCTGCGCAACGCCATCCAGTACATCGAGAGCCTCCAGGAGCTGCTCCATGAGCATGTGGAGAACTACTACGGCCTTCCTGGTGAGAGCAGCTCAGAGCCTGGGAGCCCCTCGTCCAGCTGCTCCGACAGCATGGTGAGACTGAGACCAGACACACACGGACTCATATACAGCTTCACTCACTGTCTCCTCATCTCTGTGCAGCACACAGAGGTTTTATCAGGTCCTGCTAGTTCAGTGTCTGCTGCAACGTTTTCCCTCTTTGGACTAACTCAGAGTACTCTATTTGAATGGTGGATCACATTGCTGTTAGCCTCTGTCTTGTTGTATCTCCCAAGATCTTGAGTTAAAAAGCTTTTGTTTGGGACTCTACCTTAGTAGCTTAATTCCCGATGTCTCTGAGCATGCATATTGTAATACTAATTTGCATTTAGAGTATCTCCCTGGATCTGAAGGGGAACAGGCTCACTTCAAATGTAGAATGTTTATTGAATAGACCTGCACTGATTGTGATGTTGGGGGATCTCAAATACAATATTCCCTTGTGCATTTCATCTTCTTTGGCTGCATCATTAATGCAAACAGCTCTTTTGCAGTGTTATACATGCATGATGCATTACGTTTCACATGGAAATGCTATCCTTTTTTTATTGGTGTGTTTGGTGCATGTACATTACCCCAGTGCATGCATGATACCTTCTCAGTTGGCCAGTCAATATTAGAATCAGCTCTACAAAACAGTGGTTAAAAGGGTGATGCAATGCTAAATAATATAATGGATCTTTATGATGGTGGATGGAGTAATGGCTTTCCCACCGCTGGACACGTTATAGCCTAATAAACCCTGCTAAATCCACCTTACTGAAGTCTGGCAGGAAAGACTGTGCTTTTCTGCATTCCATCCTGACTGCATGTTCTCCGCCGCTGCCAGGATTTTCTGCAGATTTCCTGGGAGAAAGTGTCATCTTGCACAAACTGGTGTTGCTTCCACTGATACAATCGATTCGCCACGGCTAGAGCCGGGCAGATCATGGGAGTAGCCTGCAACTTTGGCCCTGAGGTGGCTGTGAAATAAAGAACCCTAGCCAGACAGGCAGGAACACTTTGGATTTATCAGTCTGGCAAGATGACCAAGGATTACATTATTTACCTATATTTTAATATTATTTCATATTTGTATGTTTTTATTAGTAGCTTTCTTTATTGTGCACCAGTTGAGGAAAATGCATTTCAGACACTTCAAAATGTCTGAAACGTAGAAAGGGGAATAATATCACGTGCTTTGTCATGACTGCTGTGCTAACGTCAGTTTGCTCTGTTTGTTTCCTTGTAGGTTGACTGTAACAGTCCTGTTGTGTGGCCTCAGATGAACACAAGCTTTGGCAACAACTACAGCTATACTAAGAATGGTAAGACACATTGATTAATATGTTTTTTTTTGTTATGTAATATTAAAACTATAGACATAGTATAATGAATACACGTAATGGACTTATGTTAGGCTATGGTCTGGCTACCACCTGTGTATGTTGAGTATTGTAAAACTTGCCAGGTTTACATTCATTCGTTTTGATTCGTACTATAAAGACACAAATTATGTTCCAAGTTACGTGAATAATTCTGCCTATCCATTTAAGTTCACCATACACATAAATTGACTCAATGGGACATGGTAGTTAACTGATCTCATCCATAAGATAGCTCCCCTATTGTCTTGACTGACCTTGTCCTTCCCCTGTTTGTCCTGTCCAGTGAGCTCTGGAGAGAGAGGTGCTGGTGCCTCCAGCCTGGCTTGCCTGTCTAGCATAGTAGATCGCCTCTCCTCGGTGGATGCCAGTGCCCAAGCAAGGCTCAGAGATATGCTTACCTTCTCGCCCTCCAGCACCGACTCCCAGCCTTGCACTCCAGAAAGCCCCGGGACCAGACCCGTGTACCACGTGTTGTGAAGAAAACCTGCATTAGAATATAAATAATCTGATGGCCCTGATCTTCAAACGCATACCACTTTTACTTCCTATTTCGGTGATGGCTAAGATCGATCAACACCTGCCAACTTTTGTATTGTAAATAAGATTGTAAATATGTACTGTAAATGTTCATTTATATTAAACAATATTATACCAAATGTAACATATTTAATTGATCCTTTTCATGTGTCTGTCCTAATATAGGCCTATGCATCATTCAAACAAGTTGTATTTAAGCTATTGTCTTTGTTAGCTTCACGTTTCTCATGATCAATAAACGTTTCAACAATTCTAGAGTTCCCACATCTGTTGGTGTAAATGTTGTTTAATCCATCAAATGCAGTGACTACAGAAGAGAGAGTAGCTTGCATTCCATTCCTGGTCAGAGTGTTGGTGTGGCGGGTGGAGATCGGAAGGGGAGGAGAGAGTGTTTGTGTACCTGTTTTTTCTTCAGTAACAAATGTTTCTCATTGTTAACATCCCTAACTACAACCTAAACACCATCGCTTTGAACAAATGGCCTGAACGTAACAGTTGAAATTGTGTGTAAGGGAGGGGAAGGGGTTACTAGTATCATATGTTGCGTCTCATCAAAGCCTATAGCTCATAAAATCAAAGTGTTACAGTCTTTTTCCTGTTGTATTGTGACCCCATTAGGCTAAAAGGATTTCCCTCACATTTATAACACATTTATAATAGAAGAACACAGTGAAATCGAATGTGTCACTGCAGTTTTTTTTACTTGGGTTTGAGAGCAACCAACAGATTATGTAACTCCTATATCACTTGCCCCATGGCAGCACAGCACACAGTCTGCCCATGTGAAAACATAGAAACCTGTCTCGTCGTGACACAACCTTCGAGAGACATTCAAGTCTTCATGTTTATGACAAGCACCTTCCTATTGTGACACCAGAGGGGGAGACTCAGTGGTGAGTGGCTAATACTAGTAGTTAAACACTAGCTCTGCCTCTGTGGCACTATGCTAGATGGCTCTGTGGCATAGCAGGCATACCAGCGAGGGCTTCTATTTCAGTAAGCCACACTGCTGGCTATGAAGCTCCCCACGCATTGAAGTAATTTTCCATGGCTAAACCTTGGATATATTCATAAATCACTCATGCACCAGGCATGTGACGTCATGAGATGACAAGATATGTAATCTTTGTTTCCACATCAACAGATAGTATGACAAGGTTACAACAGGGGGGAATTTGCATCAAGTACTTTATTATTAGGATATCATTAATCTATTTCCATTTGATTCCTCTTCCAACCTGGACAATGTAAGGACTAAACGTAGCCTGACACAAATCACTCTAATGTGAGGTACTCTGGCATTTTTCACAATAGCCAAAGCCATTATTTGCAGTACTGAGTATACACTATCACCACAAGAGGGAGGTATTTCTAATACTTGACTATGAGATGTCAGTTGTCATGCTCACATGACTCCAGAGCTTTTTTAATTGCTTATCTAATAAGTAGGCTGTGATATTGTTTGTGTCATATTCCAGTTAAACAATAACTACCTGACAAATTGATACAGATATAGGATCTTCATTTTACTCCGTTTACTACAGCAGGAAAATTATTCTGCAGCAACAGGAAATGTGAATTATTATGTGGATTATAATTAACAGACATTTTTGTAGAGATTGAGACTTTTTTCATAAGGGAAAATCAAGTCTGAGATTTTATAGTGTAAATTACAGACGTCAGAAGTCTTTTTAAACCTCATATATAGTACACGTTTTACATTTCCTGAATTGCAGGAAAGTTCTCCTGGAACAGGGTGATCCAATTCAATTTGACAGACATTGTGCTCTTTTAATAGGACATGTTGGGATGAAAGGTGGACAGTTAACAATTCAATTTCTCTGTAGGCTCCTTCAAAACTCCAAAACCCACGTGCTCAAGTGGAGCCAATGTTGTCCTCATGCTCACTGCAAATCCCTCCTTTAAATTATGAGGCGGCTATGAGGAGGTTAGCTAGCTGCCAGACTCTTACATTAAATATATTTAACAATATTAAGTGAATAATCACATCAATACAATATAGTTAGCTAGCTGCCAGACTCTTACATTAAACATAATTTAACATTAAGTGATTCATAATCACATCAATACAATATCATTCAAATGGTTTTGTCATTATGAAGGCTAACTATTGCCCTTACATTGAGGACCCACCTTTGCGTGAGTAATCTAGACACCATGTTGATTTATCCCACTGGGCACAGATGTCCATTCAAAGTCTATTCTACATTGGTTAACCAACGTTGATTCAACCAGTGTGTGCACAGTGGGATTTTAGGCTATAGCTAGTTGTCTAGTTAATAATAGTATATACCCCTCAAATTCAAACCTGGACCTCAAACCATAAAAAAGTCCCCTCTAATCAGGGACTGATTTAAACTTGGGACACCAGGTGTAAAGGTTAAATAAATAAATACTACACAGCAGGATCAATCAATCAATCAAATGTATTTATAAAGCCCTTCCTACATCAGCTGATGTCACAAAGTGCTGTACAGAAACCCAGCCTAAAACCCCAAACAGCAAGCAATGCAGGTGTAGAAGCACGGTGGCTAGGAAAAACTCCTTAGAAAGGCCAGAACATAGGAAGAAACCTAGAGAGGAACCAGGCTATGAGGGGTGGCCAGTCCTCTTCTGGCTGTGCCGGAAGAGATTATAACAGAACATGGATGTTCAGATGTTTAAATGTTCATAGATGACCAGCAGGGTCAAATAATAATAATCACAGTGGTTGTAGAGGGTGCAACAGGTCAGCACCTTAGGAGTAAATGTCAGTTGGCTTTTCATAGCCGATCATTCAGAGTATCTATACAGCTCCTGCTGTCTCTAGGGAGTTGAAAACAGCAGGTCTGGGACAAGGTAGCACATCCGGTCAACAGGTCAGGGTTCCATAGCCGCAGGCAGAACAGTTGAAACTGGAGCAGCAGCACGACCAGGTGGACTGGGGACAGCAAGGAGTCATCAGGCCTGGTAGTCCTGAGGCATAGTCCTAGGGTTCAGGTCCTCTGCGAGAAAGAGAGAAAGAGAGAGAAAAAGAGAGAGAGGGAATTAGAGAGAGCATACTTAAATTCACACAGGACACCGGGTAAGACAGGAGAAATACTCCAGATATAAAAGACTGACCCTAGCCCCCGACACAAACTATTGCAGCATAAATACTGGAGGCTGAGACAGGAGGGGTCGGGAGACACTGTGGCCCCGTCCGACGGTACCCCCGGACAGGGCCAAACAGGCAGGATATAACCCTACCCACTTTGCCAAAGCACAGCCCACACACCACTAGAGGGATATCTTCAACCACCAACTTACTATCCAAGGCCAAGTATAGCCCACGAAGATCTCTCCCACGGCACGAACCCAAGGGGGGGCGCCAACCCGGACAGGAAGATCACGTCAGTGACTCGACCCACTCAAGTGACGCACCCCTCCTACCAACGGCATGGAAGAGCACCAGTAAGCCAGTGACTCAGCCCCTGTAATAGGGTTTGAGGCAGAGAATCCTAGTGGAGATAGGGGAACCGGCCAGGCAGAGACAGCAAGGGTGGTTCGTTGCTCCAGTGCCTTTCCGTTCACCTTCACACTCCTGGGCCAGATTACACTCAATCATAGGACCTACTGAAGAGATGAGTCTTCAATAAAGACTTAAAGGTCGAGACCGAGTCTGCGTCTCTCACATGGATAGGCAGACCATTCCATAAAAATGGAGCTCTATATGAGAAAGCCCTGCCTGCAGCTGTTTGCTTAGAAATTCTAGGGACAGTAAGGAGGCCTGCGTCTTGTGACCGTAGCGTACGTGTAGGTATGTACGGCAGGACCAAATCAGAAAGATAGGTAGGAGCAAGCCCATGTAATGCTTTGTAGGTTAGCAGTAAAACCTTGAAATCAGCCCTAGCCTTAACAGGAAGCCAGTGTAGAGAGGCTAGCACTGGAGTAATATGATCATATTTTTTGGTTCACGGCCTAGCAGCCGTGTTAAGCACTAACTGAAGTTTATTTAGTGCTTTATCCGGGTAGCAGGAATGTAGAGCATTGCAGTAGTCTAATCTAGAAGTAACAAAAGCATGGATACATTTTTCTGCATCATTTTTGGACAGAAAGTTTCAGATTTTTGCAATGTTACGTAGATGTAAAAAAGCTGTCCTTGAAACAGTCTTGATATGTTCGTCAAAAGAGAGATCAGGGTCCAGAGTAACGCCGAGGTCCTTCACAGTTTTATTTGAGAAGACTGTACAACCATCAAGATGAATTGTCAGATTCAACAGAAGATCTCTTTGTTTCTTGGGACCTAGAACTATCTCTGTTTTGTACGAGTTAAATAGTAGAACATTTGCCGCCATCCACTTCCTTATGTCTGAAACACAGGTTTCCAGGGAGGGCAATTTTGGGGCTTCACCATGTTTCATTGAAATGTACAGCTGTGTGTCGTCCGCATAGCAGTGAAAGTTAACATTATGTTTCCGAATGACATCACCAAGAGGTAAAATATATAGTGAAAACAATAGTGGTCCTAAAACGGAGCCTTGAGGAACACCGAAATGTACAGTTGATTTGTCAGAGGACAAACCATCTACAGAGACAAACTGATATCTTTCCGACAGATATGATCTAAACCAGGCCAGAACTTGTCCATGTAGACCAATTTGGGTTTCGAATCTCTCCAAAAGAATAGATGGTATCAAAAGCAGCACTAAGGTCTAGAAGCACGAGGACATATGTAGAGCCTCGGTCTGATGCCATTAAAAGGTAATTTACCACCTTCACAAGTGCAGTCTCAGTGCTATGATGGGGTCTAAAGCCAGACTGAAGCGTTTCATATACATTGTTTGTCTTCAGGAAGGCAGTGAGTTGTAGTGCAACAGCACATTTTTTTGAGAGGAATGGGAGATTCAATATATGCCGATAGTTTTTTATATTTTCTGGGTCAAGGTTTGGCTTTTTCGAGAGAGGCTTTATTACTGCCACTTTTAGTGAGTTTGGTACATATCCGATAGATAGGGAGGCATTTATTATGTTCAACATAGGAGGGCCAAGTACAGGAAGCAGCTCTTTCAGTAGTTTAGTTGGAATAGGGTCCATTAGGCAGCTTGAAGATTTAGAGGCCATGATTATTTTCATCAATATGTTAAGAGATATAGTATTAAAAAACTTAAGTGTCTCCCTTGATCCTAGGTCCTGGCAGAGCTGTGCAGACTCAGGACAACTGAGCTTTGGAGGAATATGTAGATTTAAAGAGGAGTCCGTAATTTGCTTTCTTATGATCATGATCTCTTCGTCAAAGAAGTTCATGAATTTGTCACTGCTGAAGTGAAAGCCATCCTCTTGGGGAATGCTGCTTTTTAGTTAGCTTTACGCAAGGTTAAATTGAGTTCCTCAGTTAGGTAGTTAACTGACTTTTGTACTCTGACGTCCTTGGGTAGGTGTAGGGAGTCTGGAAGGGCATCTAGGAATCTTTGGGTTGTCCGCAAATTTATAACACAGCTTTTGATGATCCTTGGTTGGGGTCTGAGCAGATTATTTGTTGCGATTGCAAACGTAATAAAATGGTGGTTCGATAGTCCAGGATTATGAGGAAAAACATTAAGATCCACAACATTTATTCCACGGGACAAAACTGGGTCCAGAGTATGACTGTGGCAGTGAGTAGGTCCGGAGACATGTTGGACAAAACCCACTGAGTCGATGATGTCTCCGAAAGCCTTTTGGAGTGGGTCTGTGGACTTTTCCATGTGAATATTAAAGCCACCAAAAATGTGAATATTATCTGCCATGACTACAAGGTCCGATAGGAATTCAGGGAACTCGGTGAGGAACGCTGTATATGGCCCAGGAGGCCTGTAAACAGTAGCTATAAAAAGTGATTGAGTAGGCTGCATAGATTTCATGACTAAAAGCTCAAAAGACGAAAGCGCAGTATTTTCTTTTTGTAAATTGAAATTTGCTATCGTAAATGTCAACAACACCTCCACCTTTGCGGGATGCGCGGAGGATATGGTCACTAGTGTAACCAGGAGGTGAGGCCTCATTTAACACAGTAAATTCATCAGGTTTAAGCCAGGTTTCAGCCAGGCCAATCACATCAAGATTATAATCAGTGATTAGTTCATTGACTATAACTGCCTTGGAAGTGAGGGATCTAACATTAAGTAGCCCTATTTTTAGATGTGCGATATCACAATCTCTTTCAATAATGACAGGAATGGAGGAGGTCTTTATTCCAGTGAGATTGCTAAGGCGAACACCGCCATGTTTAGTTTTGCCCAACCTAGATCAATGCACAGACACGGTCTCAATGGGGATAGCTGAGCTGACTACACTGACTGTGCTAGTGGCCGACTACACTAAGCTGGCAGGTTGGCTAACAGCCTGCTGCCTGGCCTGCACCCTATCTCACCTATCTCATCTCAATGAGTTAGCCAGCAATTTTGGGGGGGGAAGAATAAGCCCAGAAAATCAATAGTTATTTCTGATTGTTTATCAAAGTTAGCTGACTAACTCACTGATCCTACTTTGTAGTATACGGCTCAGGGGGGTGCAATTAACTATGAGGTCATTAACAGAAAACCAGCAGTAGTCCGGACTTCGTAAGGTAAGACTTGAATAGGTCGATTTGGGTCGGAATACCCCTGGTCTATACTATTAGCATGGCTAACGCGCAACCCATGTGACTACACAGCGAGGTGTGACTGGAAGACTTCTAGACCTGGTGCCAGACAGACTACTATACTAGGCTTCAGTCTAATCTTTTGTATAGTAACATCATTTATGTTAACACTACATAACCTTTGTAGTTTATCCTACAGATAGTGTCCTTGGCCTTTTCTTCTTCATTTGCTTCCATGGGGAATCATACAAAGTATTGTTTTATCACCTACCACCAAATGTCTGTGGCACAAAAGCAGCGTTTTCTGCCTCTAGGTTGCCACGGCAGACCAACAGGGTATCACATCACATGCAATGCCCCCACCCTATAGAGTAAAGTCTGACCCCCCCCCCACACACACCTGCATCTGGAAGTATGTTGTCACGGAGACAGAGAGGATGTGATTTCACCTGGCTATAAAGTAAGTGGTGTGTTCCAGCATTACACAGACATACATCAATTCACACCAGCCATATAAGTTTGAATTCCTTACAGTGTTATACAGTGAATACATATGCCAGCTATGCTGTTATTAATTTGCATTCGACTCATCAGATCAATCTGATTAATTTAAAGGTTGTGCTAATGGAAATGACTTGTAGCCAGGATTCAGATGTCCACAAAGATGAGATTAGATGCATATAATGCAATGTCATTCCTGAGGGATCAAATGTCAGTAACCACGACATGGCCCAGTCTCTGTAGCTTGTACATTCTCCAACACAAGCCCTCTAGACTATATGAAGGTCTCTGTAGTGTGTAGCCAACTGAACGATTAATTCAAGCTGAGATCTATTCATTTTACAGAATAAGAATGACAGATATGAACATATTTCACTGATCTCTCATCAGTGATGCCTAATTGCGAGTTTGCGTTTCCATCCTCACTACTCAGTTCATTAGCGCCGTGGAATGAGAAAAGAGGTGATTAAGTAGATAGATGGATTGCGAGGATGAGTCGCTGTTTACGAATTAGACATTCCTGATGGAAATATTCCTTTGATTCTATCTGAGGGAAGTAGAATTAAGCAATAAGTCCCGAGGTGTAGCATATGACCAATATACCATGGCTAAGGGCTGTTCTTAGGCACAATGCAACGCAGTGTCTGGAAACAGCCTTTAGCCGTGGTATATTGGCCATATATCACAAACCTCAGAGGTGCCTTACTGCTAATATAAACTGGTTACCAACGTAATTAGAGCAGTAAAATTACATGTTTTGTCATAATCGTGGTATACGGTCTACAGCTTCAGCCAAGTTTATAATAGCACACACAGCCTGGTTTGTCTAGTCGTGTAAAAAATACATGTTCCCTTTGACAAACACAATAGTAGGCCGATACACACTGTGTTCTATATAGTCAGTGTAGCCGGTGCAAGCAAATCCACATCCTCAGCTTGAGTTTCCTTCCGCCATCTTACAAGGACCACTGAGTTCCGGCATTAGTTTCAGTGTCTGCCTTCTGTATTGACGTCCATTGGCGATTGGGTTTATATCGATGCTTAAATTCAAGGGGGAATTATAATGTAAAAGCGTCATCCACAGGCACTTCATCTCAGTACCTGTCAGTGGAAGGCAGTGTCAGAACCAGTGACCCCCTCACTGAGAGACCATTATTGCTTTGGAAGAGTGCTACACTGCTGCCCTGTAACTCCTGTTCACAGCTCAAACAGACAGGGGTCAGGAGTTAGCTGTAGCCTGCTTCCCCTTACCCCAGATTTCAGACAAGCACAATAGACACAGTAGAAGAAGAAGCAGTTCGGGGTCAATTAAGTCATCATTGTACACAAGCACATATATTTATTTATACAAATATAATATGTATAACAATTGCATATCACTTGATGTTGTCTTTTTTTCTGTACAATCAGGAAGTACAGTACGTCCAGTCAGGAAGTACAGTACGTTGAATCAGGAAGTACAGTACGTTGAATCAGGAAGTACAGTACGTCCAGTCAGGAAGTACAGTACGTCCAGCCTAAAAAATGCAAGTCGGCAATAAGAAAGAGAATGAGTAAATGTATAAAAGGGATCTGTCAGAGGCAAGATGAACTGCTCAAAAGTTGAGGGACAAAACACGTTCACAGCCCAATCTGGTTGGACTATCAGGATGGCACATTGCACACCGTATGGATGTTAAATGATCTTGCACTACTTCAATACCCACCCACAAAGGAACTAGGCCTATATAGAAAATACATACAATGTAATGTTTGTCTGACAGTACTACAGATACAAGACCACTTTTGATCAGTGTCGATCATCAACTGGTTTTCTAATAGCTTCAATGAAACCACAGTGCAACATGTTATACTTAAATATGGTTACTTGTCATGAGAATACTACGCCAGACTATAGGTAGAGGGTTGAAAGAGAGAGTTTATGATAAGACGACTAGAACATTCCACAGTCTCTTACTCACAATGATTGTCAAAATGTAAAGTTGACGACGCAGATCCAGGAGAATGAGTCCATTAACCATACTATTCTGGTACGAATTATACACTGGGCTATAGGTCTTATACAATTCAATATTTTAAATAATCATCTGCATGTTAACACACACACACATACCTTAATGAAATTACTTTATGCAAAACTCAGATTATAAACAATAAAATAGATTGATTTAAAAATAAAGACAATTGCACCATTTGATTAACCCTCCAGGTCATTAATATATATATAAATGTGTTTGACATTCCTCATATAAATGATTCAAATGTTCAAATTATATTGATATATGTAAATGTTATTTTATATGATTACTCTATATACTCTCTGTATATATTCATTTGATAAGAGTAGATGACTAACAATCATTAAATGGCTGACTTGAGAGCTGAAAGTCAAGATATGAAATTGCACGATAATTGTACTTCCAATTGTATGAATACAATTATCTCTGTGTATTCATCCACTTTACATACCTCTCTTTTAACAGCCGTTTGATTTTAATGGCAGAAGCTGCCTTATGACACACAGTGCATAAGATACAGTTGACCTAGTATTACATTGTTAACTTTTGTATCTTTCCCACATACTGTATATCTCTAATCATTACTTTTATGTGAAATGTAAAACCAACGAAAGTCTGTTATTGCTAAATCTACAAGTTTCCATACAAAATATTTTCTCGCTGCAATATATATAAGGTAAAAAAAGAGTTCACGTTTATCCAAAGCAGGACAAGTTGGACACAAAAAAAGCAATGTTCATTCACACACAGACAAGCTCCCACAGAAGAAACAATAGAAATAGAAATATCACTGTACAAAGCTATAGCAAAACCAAAGTCAGGAAACAAGTGAAATGAATTCAAAATATATGACAGAAAGAAGTAAACTATCACAAATGACAAGGAGCATTGTGGAGGGTTACAACTTTCAACTGTTACAGGACAACTTAAAATGAACACAAACAAAATAAAAGTTAAAAGGATGAGTTTCAGTGCTAGCCTCCAATCTCTCAAGTCACAAGCACCATTGTTTACATTTCAGAACACATATCTTTCAGTTGTGCTTCACTCTGTTGGCAGTACATTGAAGGGGGAGAGAGAGTCTTCACTGCTTAACAGTATCATATTCTCCTCTACCAGGTGGTTCCTTCGGGATCCTCCGTACAGAGATGGACTTAGAACCTTCCTTTCAGTGTCCTTCACTTCTTCTTCTTTTGGAACAGCCTGTGAAGGATAGGTGTAAGAAAAGCTGAGAGCAATGCTTGAAACCATTTGACAAGTCAGTACTTTGACAGGTCAGTAAAGTGGGATGCTAATTTCATATTCTGGTACAATAAATTACAAAAAAGTGTAGTGTACTCTGCTGTGAACTGCGAAAAGCTCATTGAACTGTGAAAAGCCAATTAAAAATGATTGTGAATTAACCTTTTACTGCAGTGGGCTAAATCAGGGTCACACGCAGTGTTTCTTGGTAGTCTTAAACAAATCTACTTTGAAACAAAAGCATACACCTCACACACGAGGTTATGGACTTATCTGTACCATGTCAGATAAAGAGTTTAAATGTATTACATTTTGAGTTTGCATCCCAATATTACACTTAATATACATCACAGAAGACTGAAATATAACAAAACCGTTTGACATAAAAACACCAGATTTTCGGTCAGGTTTTAGAAATAAAGTTTATTAATTATGAAAAATATGAGTAACATTCCACCTATGAGGCCACTAGGTCATTTGACAGCAGGAAATGGCTACATGTCTGTGGAATTCCCACTACTACTGAGAACAGAGATATAGCAGAGCCTATTGTGTCCTCGGCCTTGGTCAGCCTGGCCAGGTATGCGAGAGAGAGACAGAATGGCCGGGCAGTGTATCAGAGAGGAAGGCTACATGACGAACAGATTCCATGCAATCCCATGGTGCTTGCCACCTAGCAGCCTGTCCGCGGTGCGTGTTGCTTGCTTGGCCACCGGCCTCTTGGCCACTGTGGCAAAGCCCTGTAGTCAGCATGCCAGGGTTGATACAACATGATCCCTGCTCAGTCCCCACACCTCATGCCTCTACTGCACAGGTCTACAAGCTCTCACATACCTCCCCGAGCTAAACGAGGGCTACATGAGGAGGGTTAGTATCAAACGATCAGTGCCACTGAGGATCCCTTAGCCTGCAGGTGGTGTTAAGTCTTTTGTGATGTGGCCCAGACAGGCTTAGTAATACTACTACCTATTTTCAGAGTTGTTGTTATTTTTGCTTTATCACCTCCAGCAATCCAAGCAATGACGGGGTATATTTGTATACCATAAGTCTGCCTCAACTTTGCACTGATGCAGTCAATGTCACGCCCTGACCTTAGAGAGCCTTCTTTTTCTCTATTTGGTTAGGTCAGGGTGTGACTAGGGTGGGCAATCTATGTTGTATTTTCTATGTTGGCCTGGTATGGTTCCCAATCAGTGGCAGCTCTCTATCGTTGTCTCTGATTGGGGATCATATTTAGGCAGCCTTTTTTCCACCTTAGTTTGTGGGATCTTGATTTTGTATAGTTGCTGTGTAGCCTGCAGAACTTTACGTTTGTTTTGTATTTTGTTGTTTTTCGGTGTTCATTTTAATAAAAGTAAGATGTTCGCCTACCACGCTGCACCTTGGTCTCCTCATTCAAACGGCGAGCGTAACAGAAGATCCCACCAGCAAAGGACCAAGCAGCGTGGCCAGGAGGAGCAGGGATCCTGGGCCCGGGAGAAAAGTGAGTGGAGGACATCATGAACATGGGAGGAGGTTATGGCAGGGGACAAGACCCTGCCATGGAAGCAGGCGGAGGCAGCGAAGGAGGATCAACAACGACTCCGGGGTTCGCAACCACGACGGAAGCCCGAGAAGCCGCCCCCCAATTTGTTTTGGGGGGGGGCACACAGAGTGGTCGGCGGAGCCGAGGGGTGAACCAGAGCCAGTCAGGGAGTCGAGTGAGGAACTCGACGAAAGATTCCGGAGAGAAGTGTTGGCGTTGAGAGCGCTGCAGAGCGGGCGTGCTGAGGAGCGTGACACCAGTCCGGTGATGATCCATGGCCCGTAGCCTCCAGTGATGATCCATGGCCCGGAGCCTCCAGTGATGATCCATGGCCCGGAGCCTCCAGAGACGATCCAAGGTCCGGCGTCTCCAGCGACGGTCGGCGGTCCGGAGCCTCCAGTGACGGTCGGCGGTCCGGAGCCCCCAGCGACGGTTCCCGGTCCAGAGTCTCCAGCGGGGGTTCCCGGTCCGGAGCCTCCAGCGGGGGTTCCCGGTACGGAGCCCTCTGCGACGATCTACGGTCCGGAATCCCCGGCGACGATCCACGGTCCGGTTCCTCCGGCGACGATCCACGGTCCGGTTCCTACGGCGACGATCCACGGTCCGGAGTCCCTGGCGACGATCCACGGTCCGGTTCCTCCGGCGACAATCCACGGTCCGGAGTCCCCGGCGACGATCCACGGTCCGGTTCCTTGGCGACGATCTACGGTCCGGTTCCTCCGGCGACGATCCACGGTCCAGAGCCTCCGGCGACGAATCCACGGTCCGGTTCCATCGAAGCGGAGGGATCTGCGAGTGGAGCGGGGTCTATGTCCCGAACCGGAGCCGCCACTGAGGCTAGATGCCCACCCGGACCCTCCCCCATAGAGTCTGGTTTTACGGGTTTATTCTCTGTTTGGTTAGGTCAGGGTGTGACATGGGTGGGCAATCAATCAGAGGCAGCTGTCTATCGTTGTCTCTGATTGGGGATCATACTTAGGCAGCCTTTTTTCCACCTTAGTTTGTGGGATCTTGATTTTGTATAGTTGCTGTGTAGCCTGCAGAACTTTACGTTAGTTTTGTATTTTGTTGTTTTTCAGTGTTCATTTTAATAAAAGTAAGATGTTTGCCTACCACGCTGCACCTTGGTCTCGTCATTCAAACGACGAGCGTAACAGCCAAGTAAAGTTTGCTCTGTGGTATGTGTTATAAAACATGTAGCATCCCATGAGCATGAGCTCTTATTTGCTCAGCCATATCTCAAATAATTCACAAGCCACGCAGCTGAATTACTGACACAACATAGACGGTTATGACTGTACAGGGGATTGCAACTGCTTCGTTAACAAACACCCTGAAATAGATTAAGCGCTCATTCCAGGAACTTAATGTGTGCTGCAAGCAAATGTTTAATGAAAAATTTAAACGCTTGATGTAATCCTCTAACTTTTACCCGAAGGACAAGGCCTGGTATCATTGTGCAGTAGGAGCCTCTCTGACAGGAGCCTCTCTGGTACTCTCTCTGGGTATAAACAGCACAATAGGTTTTAAAGAACCACTGAACATGCCGATTGGCACTTCTGTTTTTCTGTTGCTCATTAGAAAAACAAGATTTCAGTCTTGGAGGTTTGTTTCCGGACCGATTCCACGCTTGGTTAATGATGTTTGTCCTCCATGAGACACTGTAGATGCAGAAGCCTATTTCACTTCCTCAAAATCCCAAGAATTAATCGAAGATAACTCAAGAAATCTGTAATTAAATTTGGGCGTTTTTGCTAAGGATGTTTAAGTTGCGCAATTTTACATCTGATTAAGGTGTTTGTTGCAGTATTTCTCAAGTAAAAAAATGCACAACGTTCTGTCTTATGGAAACAAAGCCAGGCTGCTGGGCAGGTCTGTCTCAATGTATGCTATTGAATAGAGAGCAATCACTGCAGCTGTTCACCCCATGTTAGTAGGCAAATGTACTTAGTCTAATCAAAACCCATCCTTCATTTACCCGTTGTGACACACAATTGTTCCAAACACTTTGTAGTCAATTTGGACACTAGAATAACTGTTTCTGACTCATATCGATGCCACATAGGCAGTTTTCAAAGGCATTCGTTGCGTTTTAAATGCTGTTGCTCTTTCAATGGTGCAATGTGTATCTCCAGACAATGCCAGCCTCCTTCAGTTCACCCTATTCCCCAAAAACCTTTGAGGTGCTAAAGAGTCCCGTGTGGCTCAGTTGGTAGAACATGGCGCTTACAACGCCATGGTTGTGGGTTTGATTCTCACGGGGACAAGTGTGAAAATGTATACACTCAAGTCGCTCTGGATAAGTGCGTCTGCTAAATGACTGAAATGTAAAATCCCTGTCAGATCCTTAAAACAGTATAAATCTAAATGAAATCATAGTTTGGTGAAGATATGGCCAGTTTAGAGTACTGGTCTTCTTACTGTACCAGCTGTTATCTTCATCCGTGTGGTCCAACTCCTTCTCCTCGGTGGTCCCAGATCTGGTTTGTGCTGTCTTGCCAACACCTACAGTCATTTTTGGTGTGATAATGCCCATAGGAGTCGGCAAGACAGTACAAATAGATCTGGCACCAGGCTACGGTCCCCCACCCTTAAAGCAATGAAAAGCCTCACCTACGACATATGGTTCTGCTGGGTAGTGAGGTTCTGCTGCTGCTGAGCCTGCATGAGGAGCTGCTGCTGCTGGCGGCGGCGGGCCGTGCGGAGCTTCTCGAAGCGCGCCTCCATCTCCTCCAGGACCTTGGGCGTGTAGCGTACCACCAGCTTCACACTGTCCTTGGCTGCCTTCAGAAGCTCCACCGCCTTCTCGTGGTGCTCCCCCTCTACACTCTGGGGAGATACAGTGAAAGAGAATGAGAGAGAGAAGAGACTCAGCACATTTAAGAAATGTGGTGGCAATGTGTTAGTGTTGTAGTGATATGGTCTCTGAAGTCTGCCTCAGTTTCTTAATTGGCATGGACAGAGAATTAAAGAAACCTTGCCAAGACTTTTATGTAAGCAACAATGACACAGTTACACAGCAGCAGCTTCAGTTTCTAAATGGGTACAACCAATTAGGTTTGAACTGGAAGTCAAATGTATTTTTACTTAGTTCAACAAGCATTGCATATTGGTAGAATTAGTACTTCATCCTCAAGCCCAGAGTAATATACAGGACCAAGTAACATTCAAGGGTTTTTCTTTATTTTTACTATTTTCAAAATAAATAATAAATACATCAAAACTATGAAATAACACATATGGAATCAAAAAAGTGTTAATTAAAAAAAATATATATATATATTTGAGATTCTTCAAAGTAGCCACCCTTTGCCTTGATGACAGCTTTGGCATTCTCTCAACCAGCTTCATGAGATAGTCACTTGGAATATAGAAGATAGCCCTATTTGGTAAAAGACCAAGTTCATATTATGGCAAGAATAGCTCAAATAAGCAGAGAGAAATGGCAGTCCATAATTACTTTAAGACATGAGGGTCAGTCAATCCGGAAAACGTAAAAAATCATAGAGCGCTACTGTCACGACTTCCGCCAAAGTTGGTCCCTGTCCTTGTTCGGGCAGCGTTCGGCGATCGAAGTCACCGACCTTCTAGCCATCGCTGATCCTCTTTTCATTTTACTTTGGTTTTGTCTTGTCTTCCATCACACCTGGTTCCAATTCCCATCAATTACATGTTGTGTATTTAACCCTCTGTTCCCCATCATGTCCTTGTCTGTGATTGTTTATTGTACGTCCTGGTGTGCGTCGGGTTATGTACCCTTTTTTTGATTGTTATGTTTTCCGGTGGGTTTTGTTATTAACTGCACTGTTTGGAAACACAGTTTTTGCTCTCCTGCATCTGACTTCTCTGCCGCCAGTACGCACCCCCTTACAGAATCACCGAGCTGACTATGGAGTCAGCAGGAGCAGGTACCCCGGGTATAGGGGTGGAGGAGTGCGTCCGGGAGCACGCAGCAATGCTCCAACATCTTGGAACCGCCATGGACCGCGTTGTCCAGACAATGACCGCTGGGAGAGACAGGGAGTTCTTCCAGCGCCTCCACCAGCACAACCGGGGTCTCCCCTCTTCCTCCTGGTCCCAGTGGGATTTGTCTCTCCCTACCCCAGGAATACGACGGGAAGGCTGCGAACTGCCAGGGGTTCCTTCTTCAACTGGACCTATACTTGGCCACCGTCCACCCGGCTCCATCGGGCCGTGAGAGGGTGTCCGCCCTCGTCTCGTGCCTCACCGGGAAAGCCCTGGATTGGGCCAAAGCCGTGTGGAGAGAGGGAGATGCAGCGTTGGACCAGTTTGAGGAGTTCACCCGCCGTTTCCGGGCTGTCTTCGACCACCCGCCCGAGGTTAGAGCGGAGGGTGAGCGCATCTTCCATCTGAGGCAGGAGACGAGGAGCGCACAGGAGTTCGCCCTGGAGTGTAGGATCCTGGCTGCCGGCGCGGGATGGAGCGACAGGGCCCTGATCGACCATTACCGCTGCAGTCTGCGCGAGGACATCCGTCGGTAGTTGGCCTGCAGAGACACCACCCTCACGTTCGACCAGCTGGTGGACCTGTCCATCTGGCTGGACAACATGCTGGCTACCCGCGGACGTTCTGATCGGGGTCTGGTGGTTCCATCCTCCCGCACCCCTCTCCGATACCCATGGAGCTGGGAGGGGCGGTGCACAGGGAGACCGGAGGGTGTTCCAGCTCGTGCACCAACTGTGACCGCAGAGGTCACACTGCCGGTCGGTGCCGGGTTGGTTCCTCTGGGGATCAAGGCAGCAGGCAGGGCGCTCTGGCGTCACCCCAGGTGAGCCGGCACCATTCTCACCCAGAGCCCTCTGTTGCACATATGTTTGTGTATGTCACTTTCCCTGAGTTTTCCCCGCATTCCCAGCATAAGGCGCTCGTCGATTCAGGCGCGGCTGGGAATTTTATTGATAGAGCGTTAGCCTATAGTTTAGGGATCCCCATTGTTCCCGTGGCTGTGCCCTTCCCCGTTCACGCCTTAGATAGTCGACCATTAGGGTCAAGGTTGATTAGAGAGGTCACCGCTCCTTTGGGCTTGGTGACGCAGGGGGGTCACAAGGAGAGAATTATTCTCTTCCTTATGGACTCTCCTGCGTTTCCCGTGGTGCTGGGCCTACCCTGGTTAGCTTGTCATAACCCCACTGTTTCTTGGCCACAGAGGGCTCTCACGGGGTGGTCGCGAGAGTGCTCAGGTAGGTGTTTAGGGGTTTCCGTTGGTGCTACTACGGTAGAGAGTCCAGACCAGGTCTCCATCGTGCGCATTCCCCCTGAATATGCAGATTTGGCTCTCGCCTTCTCTAAAAAGAAGGCAACTCAATTACCACCTCATCGACGGGGCGATTGTGTGATAAATCTCCTGGTAGACGCTGCACTTCCCAGGAGTCACGTGTATCCCCTCTCACAGGCGGAGACGGAGGCTATGGAAACATATGTCTCTGAATCCCTGCGTCAGGGGTATATTCGGTCCTCCACTTCACCCGCCTCCTCAAGTTTCTTTTTTTGTAAAGAAGAAGGAGGGCGGTCTGCGCCCGTGTATTGACTATCGGGGTCTGAACCAGATCACTGTGATGTATAGTTACCCGCTACCGCTCATAGCCACAGCGATTGAGACAATGCACGGGGCGCGCTTCTTCACCAAACTAGATCTCAGGAGCGCTTACAACCTGGTGCGTATCCGGGAGGGAGACGAGTGGAAGACGGCTTTCAGTACCACCTCAGGGCACTATGAGTACTTCGTCATGCCATACGGGTTGATGAATGCGCCATCAGTCTTCCAAGCCTTTGTAGACGAGATTTTCAGTGACCTGCATGGGCAGGGTGTAGTGGTGTATATTGATGACATTTTGATATACTCCGCTACACGTGCCGAGCATGTGTCCCTGGTGCGCAGGGTGCTTGGTCGCCTGTAGGAGCATGACCTGTACGTCAAGGCTGAGAAGTTCTTCCAACAGTCCGTCTCCTTCCTAGGGTATCGCATTTCCACCTCAGGGGTGGAGATGGAGAGTGAGCGCATTTCAGCCGTGCGTAATTGGCCAACTCTCACCACGGTAAAGGAGGTGCAGCCGTTCTTAGGGTTTGCCAACTACTACCAGAGGTTTATCTGGGGTTTTGGTCAGGTAGCGGCTCCCATTACCTCACTGCTGAAGGGGGGCCCGGTACGCTTGCAGTGGTCAGCTGAGGCGGACAGGGCCTTTAGTCACCTGAGGGCTCTGTTTACTTCGGCTCCCGTGCTGGCCCATCCGGATCCTTCTTTGGCGTACATAGTGGAGGTGGACGTGTCCGAGGCTGGGATAGGAGCTGTGCTCTCTCAGCACTCAGGTATGCCACCGAAGCTCCGCCCCTGTGCCTTCTTCTCGAAGAAGCTCAGCCCATGATGTGGGGGACCGGGAGCTGTTGGCTGTCGTCAAGGCCTTGAAGGCGTGGAGACATTGGCTTGAGGGGCTAGACACCCTTTTCTAATCTGGACTGACCACCGCAATCTGGAATACATCCGGGCAGCGAGGAGACTGAACCCTCGCCAGGCAAGGTGGGCCATGCTTTTCACCCGTTTTGTGTTTACCCTTTCCTACAGACCAGGCTCCCAGAACGTTAAGGCAGACGCATTGTCCCGGCTGTATGACACAGAGGAGCGGCCCATGGATCCCACTCCCATACTCCCCGCCTCCTGCCTGGTGGCGCCGGTAGTGTGGGAGCTGGACACGGACATTGAGCAGGCGTTATGTGCAGAGCCCGCTCCCATCCAGTGTTCCGCTGGGCGTCTGTATGTCCCGTCTGCTGTTCGTGACCGGTTGATCTATTGGGCCCACACGTCACCCTCCTCTGGTCATCCTGGGATCGGTCGGACAGTGCGCTGTTTGAGCGGGAGGTACTGGTGGCCTACCTTGGCTAAGGACGTGAGGGTTTATGTTTCCTCCTGCTCGGTGTGCGCCCAGTGTAAGGCTCTGAGGCACCTACTCAGAGGTAAGCTACACCCCTTACCCGTTCCACAGCGGCCTTGGTCGCACCTATCGATGGATTTTCTGACTGTTCCTCCACTCTCACAGGGTAACACCGCGATCCTGGTCGTTGTGGATCGTTTCTCTAAGTCCTGTCGTCTCCTCCCTCTGCCCGGTCTCCTCTACAGACTGCGGAGGCGTTATTTACACACGTCTTCCGGCACTACGGGGTGCCTGAGGATATAGTGTCTGATCGGGGTCCCCAGTTAACGTCTAGGGTCTGGAAGGCTTTCATGGAACGTCTGGGGGCCTCGATCAGCCTTACTTCAGGGTTTCACCCCGAGAGTAATGGGCAGGTGGAGAGAGTGAACCAGGATGTGGGCAGGTTTCTGTTGTCCTATTGCCAGGACCGGCCGGGGGAGTGGGCGGCGTTCGTGCCCTGGGCCGAGATGGCACAGAACTCGCTCTGCCACTCCTCCACAAACCTCTCTCCCTTCAAGTGCGTACTGGGGTACCAGCCGGTTCTGGCGCCTTGGCATCAGGGTCAGACCGAGGTTCCTGCGGTGGACGACTGGTTCAGGCGCGCGGATGAGACATGGGAAGCCGTCCGTGTCCACCTTCAGCAGGCCGTGACGAGCCAAAAGATGAATGCAGATCGCCACCGCAGTGAGACCCCGGTGTTCGCACTGGGGGACCGGGTCTGGCTCTCGACTCGAAACCTGCCCCTCCGCCTGCCCTGCCGGAAGCTGGGTGGAAGCTGGGTCCGCGGTTTGTGGGGCCATTTAAAGTCCTGAGAAGAGTGAACGAGGTTTGTTATAGGTTACAGCTTCCACCCGATTACCGTATTAACCCCTCGTTCCATGTGTTTCTCCTCAGGCCGGTGGTGGCTGGCTCGCTCCAGGAGTCTGAGGTGCGGGAGGTTCCTCCGCCCCCTCTGGACATCGGGGGGGGGGGGGGGGGGGGCCCAGCGTACTCCGTTCGCTCCATACTGGATTCGAGGCGCCGGGCGAGGGGCCTTCAGTATCTTGTGGAGTGGGAGTGGTACGGCCCGGAGGAGAGCTGCTGGGTTCCGGTCGAGGACGTGCTGGACCCATCTATGCTGCAGGAGTTCCACCGTCTTCATCCGGATCGTCCTGCGCCTCGCCCTCCGGGTCGTCCCCGAGGCCGGTGTCGAAGCGCTGCTGGAGCTGCGCGTCAGGGGGGGTACTGTCACAACTTCCGCCGAAGTTGGTCCCTCTCCTTTGTTCGGGCGGCGTTCGGCGGTCAAAGTTACCGACCTTCTAGCCATCGCTGATCCTCTTTTCATTTTCCATTGGTTTTTATCTTGTCTTCCATCACACCTGGTTCCAATTCCCATCAATTACATGTTGTGTATTTAACCCTCTGTTCCCCCTCATGTCCTTGTCGGTGATTGTTTATTGTAAGTGCTTGTGCACGTCTGTCCTGGTGTGCGTCGGGTTATGTACCCATTTTTTGATTGCTATGTTTTCCGGTGGGTTTTGTTATTAAACTGCGCCATTTGGAAACACAGTTTTTGCTCTCCTGCGTCTGACTTCTCTGCCGCCAGTACTCACCCCCTTACAGCTACGATGAAACTGGCTCCCATGAGGACCGCCACAGGAAAGGAAGACCCAGAGTTACTACTGATGCAGAGGATAAGTTAATTAGAGTTAACTGCACCTCAGATTGCAGCCCAAATAAATTCTTCACAGAGTTCAAGTAACAGACACATCTCAACATCAACTGTTCAGGGGAGACTGTGTGAATCAGGCCTTCATGGTCGAATTGCTGCAAAGAAACCACTACTAAAGTACACCAATAAGAATAAGATACTTGCTTGGGCCAAGAAACATGAGCAATGGACATTAGACCAGTGGAAATCTGTCCTTTGGTCTGACGAGTCCACATTTGAGATTTTTGGTTCCAACCGTCATGTCTTTGTGAGACGCAGAGTAGGGGAAGGGATGATCTCAGCATGTGTGGTTTCCACCGTGAAGCATGGAGGAAGAGGTGTGATGGTGCTTTGCTGGTGACACTGCAAGTGATTTATTTGGAATTCAAAGCACACTTACCCAGCATGGCTACAACAGCATGCTGCAGCAATACACCATCCCATCTGGTTTGTGCTTAGTGGAACTATCATTTGTTTTTCAACAGGAAAATTACCCAACACATCTTCAGGTTGTGTAAGGGCTATTTGACCAAGAAGGAAAGTGATGGAGTGCTGCATCAGATGACCTGGCCTCCACAATGACCCAACCTCAACCCAATTCAGATGGTTTGGGATGAGTTGAACTGCAGAGTGAAGGAAAAGCAGTCAACGAGTGCTCAGCAACAGACCCCGCCCTGTGCAACTGGGTCCTGGACCTTCTGATGGGCGGTGGTGAGGGTAGGAAACAACATCTCCACCCCGCTGATCCTCAACACTGGGGCCCCACAAGGGTGCGTTCTCGGCCATCTCCTGTACTCCCTGTTCACCCATGACTGCGTGGCCATGCACGCTTCCAACTCAATCATCAAGTTTGCAGACGACACTACAGTGGTAGGCTTGATTACAATGATGAGACGGCCTACAGGGAGGAGGTGACGGCCCTCAGAGTGTGGTGTCAGGAAAATAACTTCTCACTCAATGTCAACAAAACAAAGGAGATAATCGTGGACTCCCCCCCCCCACCATCCACATCGATTGCACAGTAGTGGAGAAGGTGGAAAGTTTAAAGTTCCTTGGCGTACACATCACGGACAAACTGAAATGGTCCACCCACACAGACAGCGTGGTGAAGAAGGCGCAACAGCGCCTCTTCAACCTCAGGAGGCTGAATAAAGTTGGCTTGTCACCAAAAACACTCACAAACTTTTACCAATGCACAATCGATAGCATTCTGTCGGGCTGTATCACCACCTGGTATGGCAACTGCACCGCCCACAACCGCAGGGCTCTCCAGAGGGTGGTGCGGTCTGCACAACGCATCACCGGGGGCAAACTACCTGCCCTCCAAGACACCTACAGCACCCGATGTCACAGGAAGGCCAAAAAGATCATCAAGGACAATAACCACCGGAGCCACTGCCTGTTCACCCCGCTATCATCCAGAAGGCGAGGTCAGTACAGGTGCATCAAAGCTGGGACTGAGAGACTGAAAAACAGCTTCTATCTCAAGGCCATCAGACTGTTAAACGGCCATCACTAACATAGAGAATCTGCTGTCAACATACAGACTCAAATCTCTGGCCGCTTTAATAAATGGACTTAATAAAGATATCACTAGTCACCTTAAATAACGGCACTTTAATAATGTTTAAATATCCTGCATTACTCATCTCATATGTATATACTGTTCTATACCATCTACTGCATCTTGCCTATGCCTATCATTAGTCACTTTAAATAATGGCACCTTAATAATGTTTACATATCCTACATCACTCATCTCATATGTATGTACTGCTCTATACCATCTACTGCATCTTGCCTATGCTGCACGGCCACCGCTCATCCATATATTTATATGTACATATTCTTATGCATGCCTTACATTTGTGTGTATAAGGTAGTTGTTGTGAATTTGTTAGATTACTTGTTAGATATTACTGCATTGTCAGAACTAGAAGCACAAGCATTTCGCTACACTCACATTAACATCTGTTAACCATTTGTATGTGACCAATAAAATTTGATTTGATTTGATGTTTTGGAACTCCTTCAAGACTATTGAAAAAGCATTCCAGGTGAAGCTGGTTGAGAGAATGCCAAGAGTGTGCAAAGCTGTCATCAAAGCAAAGGGTGAAGAATCTAAAATATATTAGAATTTGTTTAACAACATGATTCCATGTGTTATTTCATAGTTTTGATGTCTTCACAATTATTCTACAATGTAGAAAATAGTAAAGAAAAACCTTTGAATGAGTAGGTGTGTCCAAACGTTTGACTGGCACTGTATATTTTCACATTACAATTCTGGATGTCACGGAAATCAAATTAATCCTTTACGAAGCTTGCTTTTTTAAATGTATTTTTACCCCTTTTTTTCTCCCCAATTGGTAGTAGTTAGTCTTGTCTCATGGCTGCAACTCCTGCACGGAATGAGAGCCATGCGTCCTCTGAAACACAACCCAACCAAGCCACACTGCTTCTTGACACAATGCACATCCAATGTGTCGGCGAAAACACCGTACACCTGGTCAGCGTGCACTGCGCCCGGCACGCCACAGGAGTCACTAGTGCACGATGAGACAAGGATATCCCTGCCGGCCAAACCCTCCCTAATTCGGACGACGCTGGGCCAATTGTGCGCCGCCCCATGGGCCTCCCGGTCACGGCCAGCTGCGACAGAACAGTGCTCTGCGATGCAGTGCCTTAGACCACTGCGCCACCCAGGAGGCCATGAAGCTTGCTTTTTAAAGTGTACATTTGATTAGTGTTTGTCTGAAGACACTTTTATGTCCAAACACATGCTGACATTACCATGTAAATTGGTTTCCATTTGATGGTGTAAATGGACAGTTACGGAACAGGATTCAGCAAGGAGTGACTTTGAAAAGCTAAACCGCTAAGCCGTGTGAAGTTTGGAACACTTTGCTCACGGTGACATTGGCTGCTTCTAAAAAACTGTCGCTTTGTGATAGCTTTTGTTGTTGCCCGTTGCTTTAGTCGTAGATAGCGCTCCTGTATCTTGGACGCTGGCTCACTATAGGCCTATTTTTATTTAGGTCTTCAGAAAACCAATCACTCTGCTTGACCCAATCCATATTGTGACAGTTTGACTCAAGGTTTAGACAAAATGCTTCCCGGCTTGGATGTGGTTTGTCAGGAAAAATGTCAAGCTAGATGAGAAAATTAATACCTTGAAATATTAACTACAGCACACAACTGTGATTGGGACTCGTAATATAGAAGACGCAAATTCACAGAATATCATAAATAGGGTACAGAGTTATGTGACTAGACCTAGCGGCAATCGTAAATAATCTATACATACCACGCCATTGACAGACAGGAGCTGGTCCCCTCGCTTCAGGCCCCCATGCCTCTCAGCCAAGCCCCCTGGGATGATGCGGGAGATATAGATGGGAGAGTTCTGCTCCTTGCCGCCCATCACATTGAAGCCCAGCCCCTCCTCCGTCTTGGGCAGCTCCACCACTCGGGGGTGAGAGTGACCCTCGCTGGCCGCAAAGGCTGCAACTGTGGCCTGCAGAGAGCGACAGAAGAGAGGATAACGATCAGACCATTAATGGTGTATTCAGCACTAACTCCATGCCCTATTCCTTCCTATTCTGTCGACCACACAAATAGATTAGATAATGACGATACTAAGTGCATGAACTGGGATTGCATTTCCAAACAGCCAAATAAGTGTACAGACTTAAATTCGCTCTGTGGGTGGGACCTTCTGACTTCTCTCTCTAAACAGGGCTTAGAGACGTCCAGTAGGACTGAGAATAACAAAGTGAGAACCAAGGCGATGATGGTGATGTATTGTATAGCCATGTGAGATGTTTTCTGGCTCTGTAAGAACATGGATTAGCACATATCTGTCGCCACTGGAGAAGAAGACGCAAGATAACTTTCACCCCCACTAACTAAATGTCTGTGAGCCTGCTTTACTAAATTCCACTGGCTTGGGATGGCTTTCAAGTTCTAGAGGAATCTTCTTCTCGCCTTGTCGTCTGAAACAAAGTGTGCAGGAGCTTGTTAGCCTAGCCTGGAAATGGAACAGCAGATGTACATCGCCACAGGTGCCGGTCTGTCAAGTCTGTCTCATTATTATTATTAAGCAATACTTTCTCGGGAAACTGCAGGGGAAAAAGGCCTCTGTTTCAAAGCTTGGCATATGTGGATCCAAAAGTTTTCCCTAGCAGGTGAAAGCCCAAAGCTTTGAGATCCTCCACTTTTCCGCCCCCCTTCCATCTCTCTCTCCCACTGTGAGGTAAAGAAGCACTGTGCTCAGTATGCCACCATCACCTCTTTGGCTAACGGCATACCGACCTTCACAAGTTTATCTCCCTTCCTGGGAGGAAGAAACTAGGTGGCATACGGCTGCCGCAAAAAAGTGTCTGGGGCGAACCAAAGAAAAATGACAGCTTACTGGGAAATTGCCTAAGTAATGTCAGAGTACCGTATGGAAATGACTTAATTTCAACAAAATGTTATTATCATCAGCCATCAGTTCAGCTCAGTCTTTTCTCTGGAGCACCATAGACTAAGTGGTCTCCCATCTCTGGAAGATAAAAGATAAAATCCTCAGGCCAGGAATTACAGTCTGGAATTGATTCAATTAACTGGGTAATAAACTGAATCAAGTGCTCATGTTCTCAGGTGGAACACATTTTAATTGGTAAACGCTCACCAGCAACAGTTCACCAAAGTCATCTAAAATAACATCTACCCTGCTAATGCCTCAAGATTGCTGGTGTATCAAGGTATCAAGGGACTATAACACATTTTTTAGGCCCCCAATTTCTTACTTATTAAAGTGATTCATGTGAAATGTGCTGAGTGCTGCCCTCTAGGTCTTTGGTCAGCGATGTACTTGAGATGTACTTGGAGACGAGGCTGATGAAACAAGCACCGGCTCAGCTAAACGGAAACTCTCAGGAGGGCGGCACTTTCAAAAGCAGCGCACCATCTCATTTCGATGTCATCGATTGAAATCACTCCCATGGGCGTGGAAGCCAGTGAACGGAGTTTGCTCTATGTTAATTGCTGCTCCGCTGGTGGCTGTATTTAATATTCTTTTAAAAAGATTGGTGATGGACAAGGACAAAGCTGAAAGGTACTTCATGCTGTTGTCATTGCTTTCTTGTGTAAACAGGGTCATAAGGACAATCTGGCTTGCTTTAACACTGTGAAGTACAAGCCTTAAGGCCTCTTTCATGATTTGTAAAGTAGTTTGATTAGACGGATCTACATTCTCTCTTTCAAAACAGCCTTTGAATAAGCTTTGGGGGGGAAAAAACGTGTTTATGATTATGCACTTTATAATGTTGAACAGGGACCTTGAATATTCCAAAAAAATTGGATATTTAAAGGGAAATGAAAAGGACACGTCACTGTAATAGCAGCATACCATCAACCTCAAAACCATTTGATCTGAGCAGGCTAGAAAGAGTATTTTGATATTCCGTCAACATCAGATACAGTGGTGTCCTTCAATAGGCCGAAGCTACAGTTGAAGTCGGAAGTTTACATACATTTATGTTGAAGTAATTAAAACTTGTTTTTCAACCACTCCACTTCTTGATAACAAATTATAGTTTTGGCAAGTCGGTTAGGACATCTACTTTGTGCATGACACAAGTCATTTTTCCAACAATTGTTTACAGACAGGTCATTTCACTTATAATTCACTGTATCACAATTCTAGTGGGTCAGAAGTTTACATACACTAAGTTGACTGTGCCTTTAAACAGCTAGGAAAATTCCAGATTTTTTTTATGGCTTTAGAAGCTTCTGATAGGCTAATTGACATCATTTGAGTCAATTGGAGGTGTACCTGTGGATGTATTTCAAGGCCTACCTTCAAACTCAGTGCCTCTTTGCTTGACATCATGGGAAAATCAAAAGAAATCAGCCAAAACCTTAGAGAAAAAATTGTAGACCTCCACAAGTCTGGTTCATCCTTGGGAGCAATTTCCAAACGCCTGAAGGTACCACGTTCATCTGTACAAACAATAGTACGCCAGTATAAACACCATGGGACCAAGCAGCCATCATACCGCTCAGGAAGGAAACGCGTTCGGTCTCCTAGAGATGAACGTACTTTGGTGCGAAAAGTGCAAATCAATCCCAGAACAGCAGCAAAAGACCTTGTGAAGATACTGGAGGAAACAGGTACAAAAGCATCTATATCCACAGTAAAACAAGTCCTATATCGACATAACCTGAAAGGCCGCTCAGCAAGGAAGAAGCCACTGCTCCAAAACCGCCATAAAAAAGCCAGACTACGGTTTGCAACTTCACATGGGGAGAAAGATTGTACTTTTTGGAGAAATGTCCTCTGTTCTGATGAAACAAAAATAGAACTGTTTGGCCATAATGACTATCGTTATGTTTGGAGGAAAAAGGGGGTGGCTTGCAAGCCGAAGAACACCATTCCAACCGTGAAGCACGGGGGTGGCAGAATCATGTTCTGGGGGTGCTTTGCTGCAGGAGGGACTGGTGCACTTCACAAAATAGATGGCATCATGAGGATGGAAAATTATGTGGATATATTGAAGCAACATCTCAAGACATCAGTCAGGAAGTTAAAGCTTGGTCACAAATGGGTCTTCCAAATGGACAATGACCCCAAGCATGCTTCCAAAGTTGTGGCAAAATGGATTAAGGACAACAAAGTCAAGGTATTGGAGTGGCCATCACAAAGCCCTGACCTCAATCCTATAGAAAATGTGTGGGCAGAACTGAAAAAGCATGTGCGAGCAATGAGACCTACAAACCTGATTCAGTTACACCAGCTCTGTCAGGAGGAATGGGCCAAAATTCACCCAACTTATTGTGGGAAGATTGTGGAAGGCTACTAAAAACTTTTGACCCAAGTTAAACAATTTAAAGGCAATGCTACCAAATACTAATTGAGTGTATGTAAACTTCTGACCCACTGGGAATGTGAAGAAAGAAATACAAGCTGAAATAAATCATTCTCTCTACTATTATTCTGACATTTCACATTCTTAAAATGAAGTGGTGATCCTAACTGACCTAAGACAGGGAATTTTTACTAGGATTAAATGTCAGGAATTGTGAAAAACTGAGTTTAAATGTATTTGTCTAAGGTGTATGTAAACTTCCGACTTCAACTGTATGTCCTTGTATACCTTTCATCCAAGATTGAAATTCACAACACAATCCAGTCTGATGAAAGTCATAAAAAAGGTTACCCTGTTTACTACTCCTTTAGAAAGGGACTGAATCATAGTCAAAGTTTTGCAGAGCATTTGCGATTGAAGAGATGACGTTTCGGTGACAAAAAAAGCGCCCTTTGGAATTGTATTCCACACCGGCCCTAGTTATCTATTCATCCTGCTTGCCCAGTGTTGTCAATCAATCTGTGTCCTACGCCTCTGTGTGCCCAGGCCGTGTAAGAAGATGGGGGCAGCAGTCTCTGGAAGGAGCAGCCAACTGTATCAGTCAGTGTGCGTACCTCCCTACATTGCCCCATCTCTTCTTCACTCACTCTCTGATGTATTGGTAACACTGGGAGAGAGGACTGCGATGCACTCCTCTCTCTCATCTCACCCCTCCCTCTTGATTCCCTCTTTTCCTGTCCCCCTTTCACTGTTAGATGTCTTCTTTTTTTATTCTCCTCCACAAAAGAAGCTCTCCTCAGAAAGAATATGAATGAGCGGTAGAGGAGGGACTCATTGGTAGAACCTCTCAAGTGCTTACATCCAAGGTCTGCTAATGAGTAATTCATTGTACACCAAAACTGCTCCAGTCTTTGATCATCTGAAGGATACATTATGGGTGTTTATGTATCTAGGCTAAATTGTACAGTATCTTTCAGCCTCAAGTTTGGTCAATACAGTCTGAGATTAGAGTATGTTGCTCACCTTCGCTGTAGCCCGTGCCTGGTACTCCGGACAGCCATTGACTGTGATTGTTTCATGCATATACTGGTACACCTGAAAGAGAAAAATGGACAAACCATGAGTGTATTTTCTCAGTACTTTTGAATTTTCTGCTACATTTCTCCAAGTCTCTTGCATGTTCAGTCCATGTCGTAGACTACCAGACTTGGTAGTTGGAAGGCTTAGGTTTTTGATTTCTATTCAAACCTGTATTTTGAGAGTGTTTATTTTTGCAAATACCTTCGTAGATTATGTAGATATTCAGTGGATTTCTTCATCCACCTGGATCCACCATTCACTGTTAATAAACTGAACACTATTTGGCACCTGATCCTGCTGCCTCCTGCTACTTACTGCCCTTAAGGCTGCTCAAACATCTGGTCCCTACGACAATTAGCATAAGCAAACCGTGATGCATCAGTAAGTAAAAAATACTCATAGCACACTGTGGTGTGGCGCTACTACCCCTTTTGGTTTTCTCTCATGTGGGGAACACATGGCACTGAGTAAATAAACTGAAGAGAGTGGAGTTTGGAACGGAGTAGCGAATGGAGCTAAGACTCTTGGTACTGTAGGTGAATTTCCACTAAGGATTTAGCCCGGTGTTTTACCAAAAAGCCTCAGATTTTTCTGTTTCCTGCTCCACGGCCCGGCTCCTGGTACTCACTGGGCCATGGCCTCAGTGGACCTGTCCTGACTTGGGGCCAAACATGTCAGATGGATGGATTATCTTGGCAAAGGAGAAATGCTCACTAACAGGGATGTAAACAAATTTGTACACAGAATTTGAGAGAAACAAGCTTTTTGTGCATATGAAATATTTCTGGGATATTTTATTTCAGCTCATGAAACATTGGACACACACTTTACATGTTGTGTTTATATTTTTGTTCAGTAATACATAACAATGGCTAACTGTGAACAATGTTTAACACCTTCTCACAAAGCAACTGTTTTGATTATGCAGAGGTTGTTGACTCCGCTCTTCACAAGTCCTCACTGTCGGCCCCAGCTTTCGAAACACAATGTCTTTAGTACAACATAAGGGTGTATACACTAGTGGAACTCTGGTGTTACAGTCAAAAAGCACTACTTTGTTTTTCAGCTGAGCGACTCTTTGAAATCCAATATTGAACACCATCTTGGGACCTTATTCCAGAACACCTCTTCCACATCTACAGTGTGTTCTAACCTCCTCTAAAGAGGAGTCAGCATTATGAGCCAATGGAAAGATTTCAGGTGTAAAAGAGCTATTTTGAGTTGTTTCTATACAGAACATGACACACTGTATCGACACCATTTACAATACCACCCCCAGTGTACAGTATGACATTATCACACCTTCCTCTGGTGATCCAACAGAAACAACTAGAAACATTCTGAATGCTCTGATTAGTGTTGCATTGTTGAACATTACATGAGACATTGGCCTACATCCCCATACGGGGTCATGTAATTGTTTGATGTGACTCATATTAGCCCACATCCTTTGTGTGTTTTAGCCAAGAGCCTTGCGGCTGGTCCATTCTATAAACATTTTCAGTGCATCGTTCTTCATAGTAAGATACAGCATCCATCCATCATTGTGAGCCTGATTGAAATACACTTAAGATGTATGGACTGTTGTGTATTCAAGGTCTCAGTGGATGCCTTGCTGTGAGTCAGGAGAATTGTGTCTCGGAAACACGTGAATAACAATAAAGGTCAAGCTATTTCAATCTGTAATTTGCTTAACTATATGCACAAACACCCACTAGTTGAAGTGCAAATTGGATGTACCACTAACTACTGCTGAATTACTCAACAAGCAAACCAAATTAAATTGTAACGTCTCAAACCCTTCTTGAAGAACAACTTAGTTTTTTTCCTGTGCAGTGAATTGAAAATGTTTTCATTGTATTGTTTTTCTCTGGAATGGAAACTAATAGGGTTTTTACTCATCAGCTCACACCTCGGTATGTCTCTACTCTCTACAAAGGAAAGCATGTGTTTTCTGGGCTCAACCATCATTCAATATTTCTGTATGACGAGCTGGAGCAAAACAAAGCCCTTGCCTCTTTGCGACTTCAAAGTGCTTCATCTGTGTTTCAACAATAAAACAAGTGGTTTCGTGAAGCCTTGGTATATCTGACTGATGAAAAACAAAGTCTGTTGGTTGATATGAAAATAAAAGAATAACCTCATGCCAACAACAAAATAAATCAATTGTATTTTGTTTTGAGCAAGCAGTTCACTTACAAAAATGTGTTTACCTTAATGAACCCAGTTGAACTCAGTCGGACAACACTGTTAATGAATGAACATAACCTTCTGTTCTGATAATTCATTGGGGGAAAATAATCTCCAATAACATAAAGAAAACAGTCACATGGAACAAATTGCTGTGTTCTTTTCACCGTCAGTTGATGTTGTGAAGCTCCAGGGAACATACAGATAGGTAGAAAGAGCGTGAGAGAGAAAAAGAGAGAGAGAGACAGAGTGAGAAACAGGCAGAGAGAGAGATGGAGAGAGAGGAGAGAGTGAGAGAGAGAGAGATTTGAAAGACTTGCACTCCTGAAGGCATCATTTCTACCTCCTTCCCCCTCCTGTTGCTATGCATCCATCTTTACCTCTGAACTCTACTTTCTTCCTGTCCCTCCTGAATATACTCTCCCTCTCTTTCTTCTCTCTCTCTCCTGACTCTCCGGTTCACTGGGCGTTTACCACGGCAGGCTTTCATTAACCCAGATCTATCTAACCTCTGTGGAAGGCTCATTGTGCTTGATGGGCTGGGGGCTACCAGTCTACCGTCAGCCTTACGAGGACGCCACAATGCCTGATAGTGGGCAGAGCTGCCCAGAGGGTGCCTGGCATGACGCGTGTAACCATGGCTCCCCGACCGTCTCCCTCTCTCTACTGAGTCGGGGAGCGGAGAGCAAAATGGGGAAGAATGAGACGGAGAGAGAGAGAGCTTGAAGAGCTCTCCTTCTCCTCTCTCTAGCTGACAGAGTTTAAAGGGGTCACTTGGTAGAAGCGAAACGGCATTTAATAACTGTTCATTCACAGACCTCCCTCGCTCTGTCAGCATGACACAAAAAGAGAATATTAAACACAAAGAGATAATTAAATGAAGTGGCTTTCAGCCTTCAGCTCACAGGAAATGTAGTAAGAGACTAAGGTCTGCTCTCAACGGAGTGGCACACAAATCCTTTCCTTTATATGAATTCAAAGTGAGACCCGTATTCATCTGCACTATTCCATTATCATCAGGCTACTACAACTCAATGATCACATAATTGATTCAGTTCATTGGAACAGACTATGCTTTTTTTTTGCAAGGAAAAATGACCTGCATTGTTTTGTGACTAATGAAATTCATGATTCGATTTCATGTGTGGTTGAATCGTTTTCTCGGGCCTCTCGGATGACTTTCATCAGGACCAGTTCTTGATATGCATAAGGCTTTAAGTCAAGCTAACAGAGTGGCTGGAAATCATCATAAACTCCATCATTTCCAGCTGGTTAGCGCTCCCAGTCGTCTTCCCTGGTGTCCTTCCCTTTCCATTTGCAAAGCAAATTGACTCTGACGACTCATTCAGGGACTTTCCCTGGGCTCCGAGATGTCATTGGTAGACATGGTTGGGAAGAGCAACGCTCCTCCTCACTCCATCTCTCTGTAATTGGGGGTCTTTCACCTTAGCAGGCATTTCCCTCCCACATCAATTTCCCCTATCAACAGTTAGCCAGCTAACCCCCTCACCCATAGCTAGGCTGATTCATGTGGCTGTAAATTCTATTGACACTGTGAAGAAGGTTTTCAACCCTCTGTGACTTTCTACAGTAGAGACATGATCAAGCTACCCTGGTCTGTGGGATTCTGTGTCTGCTCATCAGACCATGAAATGAGCTTCACAAGCAGATATGAGATGACAGGAACAAATCTAATCGCTCGATTATACGCAGAATAGGTCATCTGCATTAATGAAATGACACGCAGGTGAATCCCAATACCGAGCAACTATACATGGCTCTGAAGCAACCTTTAATCTTCCTGTAATAGCTGTGGAGGAAATTATTTAATGACCTACTATGTTGTTTAATTGAACATACTATGCTGTTTTTACTTGGAGAATGTCCATTGCTATACATGAGTATTTTGCTGATACAGGCTTGTCTTGTGTGACTTAGTCATTTGTCTGGGCGTACAGATAAGAGCTGTTTAGGTGTGACTGCAGTATGTGACATTCTGTTTTAACAATCTACAGGAACTTAGACGTGTGGAAACATGCAGGCTTGAACTGACAACGGTGGCAATGTTGAGTGGTTGTTTTGATTGCTTCATTTTTTGCAAATCTTATAATAAAGTTGTTTTGAAGAAAAACAGTCTCTCTCCTTTTGGTTAGAATCCCCACGACGTAGCTCTCTCAACTACAAAGATTTCCCATCTGCAGACATATTACAGCACAGAACAGGGGTCAGATGAGGTCAAATGTGATTACATTACGATTAACTCACCAATGCAGCTCAAAGAGGCTCAGCAGTCTAGTCCTGCTATGTCAGGGTATTAAGAGCGAGCCGCAGGGAAGTGTTTTTTTACGATGCTCGTCACTATCCATTGTCTGGGAAAAATTTGCATGGGAAATTTTGCATGTGCTAGAAAAGTGAATACAGGGGTTGTGACCGCATGTTGGATTGTAAACACATGCGACACAGCACGCATGGCAAGGTATTGCTCAATTCACATAAATGCCATGTTCTCTGCTCTTCCATAAAGACATGGGAGCATTTATTGTCTTGGGAGGCTGTTAATCCAATAACCACTGACATGAACGCCACAGCTGTTGAATGTTGCAGCATAACAGCATGTGCTGATAACGATCTCTGCAATAACAGTAATCATCATCATGGCCACGACCATTCATCTTCACTCTCCAGCTCCTCTAGCAGTCAGACCTCTACGAGAAAGAGCCATTCTGCACCGTGGCAAAGTGTCAGCTCACACAAGGACGTAATTGACTGGAAACTATGGCCGGTCAGCCTCTGCAACCAATCCAAGCTGATCCTCTCTAGTTTCCCTGGTGACTGGATGTGTTGTTGGTGGTTGAAGTGTTTCTCTCGCTCTTTCCCTCTCAATGGCCAGCTGTTGTAACCTAGTATGTAGGGTGCTGCCTAGCTGCTACTCCTGGCAGAGACATGAAGCCTCCCCCACCACCAGGCAGCACCAGGCTCCAGTGTCTCTGCCTGACTCCCAGGCCAGGCTTCTCTCATCCTGCTGTCCAATGAAAGGGCCAGCCCTCTCTGACATTTCCTCTAGTAGATTACATTTCCTACTAGATGACCTCAGTCTGAGAATTGATGGCCCTCTTACTCTTCAGTCTGTGTGTCTGAGCTGACCATGTCTGGGAAAACACCCCTAAAAGTCTGCATTGTTGTGTAGCCATATTTATTCATTAAAATAACCATCAGTCACCTGTGGTCAATTTCCCTGTGTTGGCAGGAGCAAAAGGACCCTGGGGCTGTGGGACCGTGGTGCAGGGGAATCGACTCACCTCTCTAATGGCTGTGCAGAACTCACTCTGCAACACCAACTTCAGGGACTGCAGCTTGTGACCCGGGACGTCCCCGGACTCCTGTAGCTTCTCCAGCAGCTCAATCGCCCTGGCTACATCTGACAGAGAGAGAGAGAGAGAAAGAAAGACAGACAGGAGAGAGGGAGAGGCAGAGAGAGGAAGGAGAGAGAGGGAGAGGCAGAGGCAGAGAGAGAGGTAGAGAAAGTCAGAGAGAGAGGAAAAGGTAGAGAGAGGTAGAGAAAGTCAGAGAGAGAGCGAGAGAGAGAGGATAAGAAGGGGGAAAAAATGCCCCATTGAATTACATTAACAGCAGAGCCTTGAAAAAGAAGTCCGGAGCGAATCGATAGAGAGGATAATGGGAAAAAAACTGAGTCAGGGCCAAGGGGATCAAGAGAGAGAGAGAAAGCAATCCCAGCGTAGTTTGCATTAGGCCTGCTCCATGCATGAGAAAATGGGGGGCGGACTTCAAGGGAGAGAATCGTTTCGTTCAAAGCGAGCGAATCCTGGCAGGAGCCAGCACCGCGGTCATTAGATCCTTTTAAAACAAACCGATGACGCCCTAAGTTAAAGACTTTGACTCCTATGTCTAGTAAACTCTCCACTCCTAATTATCATCCCCTGAAAAAATCCAGAGTAAAGCAGATTATTTTCAGGAAAAATGATAGAAATGAGAGTACATGCTGCAAGGGGAGAGGAGGGATGTGATGCTCAGACTAATCATTGGGTCAGTTGTTTTAGAAGAAACTAAATAAAAAGCAGTTGGTGGATAACGTGCATCTGTCAACCCTTTATCCCTTGAGCATGTGCAAAGACCAGCGAGTCGCTCGAAAGTGATCAAACCACTTGTAATCAACTACAGATATTAGATTTTTCATACTTAGCTTGATGTCGAACACAGTGACACAGTCCCACTTAGAAGAAATAGCAAGCTTATGTTTTGGAGTTGATAATATAGCTTAGATGGGAAAAACAAAAAATGTCAAATCGTTAAGTGAGTCTACTTTATTAATCCAAGAAATATCCAACTACATCGGAATAGCAAATGTATACAGAGGCTAAGTGCAAGGATTCTGAACAGTCATCTTAAACACTATTACCCTGGTGTTGAACTAGCGCCACGTTCTATACAACACCAACAGAATGAGGTAAACACTCCCGACGATGTTTAGAAACATCACGCCGAACCCAGGGAGGCTGGACTGAGACGGAAGACAATCTAGTTTAACCCGGTGAGGCAGAGAGGAGACAGAAAAGCTATTACTGTTTACAGACCTAGGGCGAACTAGGTAAGAGGAGGGAGAACTGCATACATAGAACTGTGGTTGTTTAGGCAGGTTTGTTTTGTGCCTGTATTAGGCAGTCAAACAGACATACAAGGGCACAACATTTACTGTTAGTACACAAGTATACATGGACAAAGAACATGATACCCAGAGTACCAGCGTGGATTACATTAAACCAGAAGAAATGGTGGGGTCGATTTCCATCGGGATTGGTTACTGCAAGCCACAAAGTGTTGTCAGGGAGATCTTTACAGGGCATTCATCACCCTAACTCCATGACTCCACTCAGCATCTTCTGTAATGATGGCCAAGTGTCAGCCAAGATAATATCGCATAGAATGTTCTATAGGATGTGCAAAAAATATATGTTTTATTGTCACGTACACCGGATAGGTGCAGTGAAATAAAAACAATTACAGGGTCAGCCATAGCAAGCCTGACCTGTCAGACTTTGTCAAGAACCCTAAACTACGGGGAGCAGAATTAGAGCTGGTCCATAGGGAGTCGGACACAGGAAAGGGGACACTTTTCTCTGAACCTGTGAGTGTGAATGGAGGGATCTAACAGTATTCATTACTACTTTACATTACCCCTACAATGGTAATGTAGCTAATGTACAGAATTTCCATCAGATTGAATAAGAGTCCAATGAGTCCCTAAGTAAGGTGAATGAGGTTGTACAATATTGTGTACCATATCTGTAAAAAAGAGAGTTAGCATTTCACTAATGAGTGGCCAGTAATCTGCTGGTATTATTCCAAGCAGCCTGGTTAGTTTTATGAGTGTTTATTTCTCATTATAGCGAGGTCAGGGCCAGATCAGGAGAGCTTTTGCCTGCTCTCATTTGCTCATTAGCACCAATTTCTTCATCCACGTCAAGGTCTCTGACGAGGCCTCCGACATCGAGCAACGCTTCAAAGATGAAGATTTCTGAAAGAGTTTTGTTTATAGATGGGATATTTCTGGGGGTCAGTTTTGTACTTTGACGCTACACTGATCAAAAACAATAGTTGGGATTCTCCACCTGTTCAGCACCACTTTCAAGTAGTTTGGCTTTCAACTTCTGTCTGGGGAATTAAATAAATACATTCTTTGAAATAAACTGGGTCATAGGCTAAGAAGCTATTTTGTAAAAGTAAAGCTAACCGTGTTTGGTTGCTAAAGGGAAGGATTTCGACCGGGTATCAAGTTGTTTGAAAGGAGAAAGAGAAGAAGATCTGGCAGTCCGGAAAAGTGCGGAAAAGTTTTAGGCTACAAGCAGTCAAAGGCAGTATTTTAGACCTTCATTTGAATATCAAAAAAATCGCAAATACCGTAACGAGGCCATAAATGTCATGCCCTATCTCCCCTATTCAGACTGTCCAGTGTCTGAGCCCAGTCAGCCAACACACCAGCAGTAAATAGGACCTCTTGTTACCAGATGTGACAGTTGTTATCCCCCTAGACCAGTGATGAGGGCTAGACTACAGCAGAGGCTCTCCTGCTCCTAGAGTTATTACAGGTCATAGGTCATAAAAGCCTCCCCTCTCCAGCAGTTGCATTTCATTTGCTGCATCGTGACACTTATCATGCTCATCATCCACACTGTTTCCCTTGGTCTGCTAGCTCATCCCCTCTGCAAGCACTGTCGTGTCGATTTGTTTCAATAAGTAGATGGCTATTTGTGGACAGAATGTCTTGGACAGACCGTGGATAGTGTTGTGTGATAATTGTTGTAGAACATGCAGCAGTAATAGAACACCATCCATTCCTGTGAGGAGCTGCCTACGTCAGGCATTTCTGCTGAAATCCTGTGTTGTGTATACGGTGTGAGGACTGAGGAGTGAGACATCAAATGGTTTCCTCTGTGTGTGATCTAAGGGGTATAAACCCCCAGGGTATAAGATTTGCTTGGCAGCCCAGGGTGATTTGCAGTTTCAATAACTATGGGAATCCAGGTACAGAGTTATGTCACATCCACATAGCTTTGTCTGCAACGACTCCCAAATAAGACACGTTACAATGACGCGTCACATCAAATCCCTGCGTGGTGCATTCAGCCACATCACCTCGGAGACCAAGTGAGACCATAAGTCCTTACTAATCTGACCTTGTAGTTGGCTATGTAGACACACACAGACCAGTAAAACCATGGTCATATTGAGCTACACCACCACTAGCATCAACAACTACACCGCCCGCGTTGCGTGCGCGAGCGTTGCAAAATAAATGTAGAAATCTATATTATTCAATTATTGCACCCACACTGCTCGCGTGTGCCAACAAGCGTCTACGTAGCCAAGGGCTAAAATAGAAGTCAGTTCTAATTGTGACGCAAATCGCACCGCAAGTCCTGCCTCTCCCATCCCCTCATTGGTTTATAGAAGCAGGTACCCACGTGCCATCTCCTCATTGGTTATACCCACATGGGTGACTGAAAGACGAACGAGGTCGGTGGCGGTAATTCACCTAATTTATGAAAGCTGCCAATCGCAATATAAAGTCCAGAGAAGAAAAAGGCTGGAAGGAGGAGAGATGACTAGAAACAATTCGGTTGACCGTTTTATGTGTGGATTAATTGTCGGAGTAGAGGACCTTGTGCATTTCAGGTAAAATTACAACTCAATGTTTATATCCCAGGACAAATTAGCTAGCAACAGCAAGCTAGCTAAATAGGACAAATTAGCTAGCAAGTGCAAGCTAGCTAGCTAAATTGCCATAAACTTTTAATGCTTTTCAACCTGTCCCCAAATTAATGTAATTGGTTCAGAGTTTGGTTTGATATTTTAACCTGCGTGTCGTGATCGCGTTTGGTGTGGGGGGACAAAATAAATTCATGCACGATGGCGCACGCGCGCAGCCGGTTTGGGTTCCGTGTTACTGTCCCTCAGCCTACAATACTAATAAAAAGGCAAACTGCTCTGTAAGAGTAGCTCTACACACCACCAAGAATACCCTCACCGCCCACATGGCGTGGCCTGTTACCAAGCCGGAGCCACTCCATGAATAACTACAGTACATCTGGAGGGTAACACACAGTCAGCCAACACCATCCTGGCCTGCCTTACTAACTTACACTCCAACCCATCTGAGAGAGGAACTAGAGAGTATGCATGGATCTGGCCCTCTCTCTCTCTCTATTCCACTTCATTAAAAGAACATGGCTCAGTGAAGCCCCAGGATACCAGTCCTGTAGGCCTACAGATCCACTCACCTACTAAGTCATTAGCATTCTCCTCGTCGTTCCTCTTCTCCACACTCCAATGAGACTTCAGCCCCCTTGGCGCTTCACCAACTCTAGAGATGGACTCAAGGGGTCCAGATGTGTGCAACATCTGTGGGACTCAACCCCCCTCCACGAAATGAAAATATTCAAAGAGCAGTTACTGTATGTTCAGCTTTAACGCCGACACAACGGCAAATCAATGTTGCCATTAGAACATCTGCAAGGCATGAGCACTGTTTGCAATATTTAAAAAAAATCCTGTTTCATTTGACACATATTTTCAAGGGAAGACAAAGGTGTCAAGGTGACACTGCTGCTCTTATTGGAAGTGTAATTAAGGATGGGAGCAAGAGATACAAAACAATGGTTGTTCAAAGTTAAACATACAACTCCTAATTCACATGAATTCAATCTGTGAAGTTGGGGAGGCATGTCTCTTGCCTCAGTATTCTATAAGTAAATAAAGTATGAAACACCAGTACATTGCTATGCATTGAGTAGTCAGGAACATTGATGCTACGAGCCAAACATCTGACCTAGTTTAACTTCTCTTTGCTACACATCAGTGAGAACACATTACCATTGCCTGATTGGATGATCTGAAAGTAACGAGATGTGTTCTTTGGAGCGGTCAGATAGGGCTCTCATCTACCATTTTCTATTTAAACAATCACTCCTGACTGGGTAATGACACATTTCTCTATTTGAAAGGTTTATCATCCGTCTCCAATTACAACAGAGAGTGAAGCAAACTTACTGTTTACTGGAATCCCGGTGGTCAACTTCAACCAAAATGATACTGTACGTCCTCCAGTGTACGTATGAATACATTCCTAATGGGCCTATGTATGTGTCCCTAACAGTAATAAAGACAGAAATAAAAGCAATAGAACAAAGGCCAATATAAATAATATCTGAATTCTTTGTGGGAAAGATTTCTTGAGGCAGCCAACAAATAAAAGATTTATGCTCATTCTAATTCATGTTCTAAGGCAACAATGAAGGTGTTTTAGAGAGTGCCCAACTTTGGGAGAGAAATATTCTGAAAGTGGTGTTGAAGTGTTATTGAAAGCAGTGTCCTCTAAAGAGCCATTTCCAAGAGGAATCAATTAATTAATAGTGCGTATCTAATAAGCTATTAGTCTACTATAGTCTGTTTCTGTGACTGAAAATGTAAAGACGTTTAGTGGTAAATCTGTTTCTGTGACTGACAATGTAAAGACGTTTTGTGATAAATCTGTTTCTGTGATTGACAATGTAAAGACGTTTTGTGATAAATCTGTTTCTGTGACTGACAATGTAAAGACATTTTGTGATAAATCTGTTTCTGTGACTGACAATGTAAAGACGTTTTGTGGTAAATCTGTTTCTGTGACTGACAATGTAAAGACGTTTAGTGATAAATCTGTTTCTGTGACTGACAATGTCAAGACGTTTTGTGGTAAATCTGTTTCTGTGACTGACAATGTAAAGATGTTTAGTGATAAATCTGTTTCTGTGACTGACAATGTAAAGATGTTTAGTGATAAATCTGTTTCTGTGACTGACAATGTAAAGACGTTTAGTGGTAAATGTGTTTCTGTGACTGACAATGTAAAGATGTTTAGTGATAAATCTGTTTCTGTGACTGACAATGTAAAGACGTTTAGTGATGAATCTGTTTCTGTGACTGACAATGTAAAGACGTTTAGTGATAAATCTGTTTCTGTGACTGACAATGTAAAGACATTTAGTGGTAAATGTGTTTCTGTGACTGACAATGTAAAGACTTTTAGTGATGAATCTGTTTCTGTGACTGACAATGTCAAGACGTTTAGTGATGAATCTGTTTCTGTGACTGACAATGTCAAGACGTTTAGTGATAAATCTATAATATATAGTACTGTGCTGTGTGTTACCTTGAGATTTCCTAAAATCGAATCAATAACGGGCGACCACAGAAATGATGGTATTATGTTGATCAAATACAACGTTCAAACTATAAACAGCATGGTGTCTAAAACAGTCACCAGTTCCAGAATGAGTCAGCCTTTCAAGTACACTGAGTTCACTTTCTGCTCTACTTTGATGACTGGATCTACTGATGCGGCCATCAGTCTGGATGTGTCACAAATAAATGTGAAGACCACAACAAGCAGCTAGCAATGCTGCTGTGCTGAAACACACCAGGTCTGTGCTGTCCTGCCTTAGGCACGGATTATTACACTCTTCCTGGGGTCCAAGCCTTTCGATGCCGCAGTATTAAACAATGAGTGCTTCACTGCTTTCAACACTTGAGTAAGAGTCTAAACATGATTTTGAGCTGTTTGCAAAAATGGGCAGTGCTCCAATATCCTCACATAATTGCCCTGTTGATAATAGAGGGCATAGCTGAATAGAATATATTTTCCAATATCTGCACGTGCTGTGCGGTGTAAATAAGCATGTCCAATTAACTCAGCTGGCTCATTAAGATATGATGCTGATGAAAACAGAGACTGCAATGCAGGTGCATCTTCTCCATCTCTACTGGGACGTCTAAGGTCCTAATAGAGAAACTTTTCATAGCTGATTTATTCAAGACTAGTCTGAGCTATTCCTCACTCCCACATGTAATGTTTCCCAGAGCAGTGCCCTAAAACAGTCACTACCAGAATGGCTGACTTACACATGCCAGAATAAATTGCCCCGGAGAGGCCATGCCATCTGCCACTTCCCAGTTTGACCCGCGTATCCTTTGTGCCATTGGCAACCACGCTGAAATTACCACACAAAAACCTCTACTGTGCTCATTCTCTGGATGAGTAGAGGAACAGGCCAGCAGGGGCTTGCCAGACACAAGGCCAGCTCCTCAACAGGAGAGCTTTTTAAATGGACGCACCATTTTATCAATCCCCCCCATAAGCCGAGTGAATTAACACTAAATGGCCCTGCAGTGACATTCCTGACTATAGAGGGAAAATAAATCACTCTTAGGCTAATGAGCCCTGATGGGGACCGTCTAAGGCAGAAACAGATAACACTGGACTTTGTTTTTGTCTCCCTTCCTCTGACTGATTACCTGGCAGATGTCCATCCCAAACAAATGAAATGTCCTTTCAATGTGGTTCTAATGAGAGCTTACCTACAGCTGTGCCATTCTAAATAGCTCTCCGTTGATGAAATTGCTGAGCTGGCTGTTCACCTCACCTGTAATCCCTCCTCTCTGTTATCACCCAAAGCAAGGTACAAGAGGAAGGTTGCTGCGCAACAATGAACAAACCCAGTGACCTCTGCAAGCAAAGCAAAGCCTGTCTGCAGTATGGTGAGACAACATGCTTAGGACCCTGAATAGGCTATAGTTTGTTGCCCTTTCTCCCCTGTGAATAGACTCAAACAAAGGATCAGTGATAACTTGCAAGGAAATGTGCAGTTGTTCTATATTTATTATGGCAATAACTCATGCACGGAGAGCATCAAAAAAGTATTGACTTCCAGATTTCAAGCTTCTGCTCTCCCTCGATGTTTGGCTTCTTAGTAAATCCACTGTAATTTCAGACAGCACAGAAACCTGTTTGACCATCTGTGTCTTCATACACTGCTCAATCAGCGAATAGATAGGAATTCTGCTCACAAAGGCCTCAAATGCCTCTCCATCTGAAAATATGTGGCAGAAAGAGCACTAACACATTTCACTGTGATTACTGTACAGCCTCAGCCTGACTGATATTATTAGGACTTCATGGCACACAGTTGATGAGAACTCTCTCAGTATCTCTATCAATATCAATAGTCTTGGCATGCCTGGAGCCGGTTAGTGTTTGAATGAGAGTCAATCGTCGAAGGAGAACTTTGGTGCCATGAGCAGGGAGGTTCCAACACAGGCTGTTTCTCCACAGGACAGTGGCGTTTGAGTCATTTCCTGAGACAAAAGCAGGAAGTGCAGTCATGACCTCAAAGCACACTGAGTTTCCCGCCTCTTTGTGTGTTTGTGACAAATTCCTAACACATCCTGCTTTCAACAAAAAAAACAGGCTTCTTTTCAATATAAATGAGTGTTTCTTCACTATTGGCAGCAGCGACAAAGGACTCTGTGCAAAAACAATGACAGCTCCTGTAAAGCTATCATTATGATCCCCTACATGATCACTGCACTTAATGTTACTGTGCAGAGCATGTGGATACAGCAGCCACCTGAATGTTCTCTCTGAAATGATAGGGGCTCTGACTCACTAGTCTACCTATGCAAACAAAATGGAAAAGGTTGAGTAACCTATACTGGCATTTATATTTCAGTTTAACTGGGGAGAAAAAAACTTCCCCAATGTGTCATATAATGAATGACCTGTTTATCAATAGAATCCCAATGCCAGAAATGTTCCTTCCCCTAATTACTGAATTCTTTGAACTGATGATGGTGGGAGGAAACTGAGCAGAGCTTCTTGTTTATCATTTTGCCCTGTACCATGTTTATGCCCTTGCACACACAGCTCATATAGAGTATACTGAAGACGTTAGACTCATATAGAGGCCCTTTCAGTTGCTGCAGTCACGCAATAATGAATCCAATTGCCACTGAGCATTGAATTAACTGTAAATCATTCAAAATGAGCCAATTTTTATAAAATGGGAATAAAACCGTTATATTATCCATTATTGCTTGGTTATAAAGACAGGTCACTCGCTGATGATCCTCGGTCGGTTTACATCCATTCCATACTTCATGATAACAACCAGGTTCGATTACTCATGCGCAATGCTGTGTTCAACACAACGTAGAGAGGTCACCATTTGTAATTTTCCAATTTAGACAGATGTTTATATCCTCTTGCCTTCTACATTCCTGTGAGTTGTTTATTCCAAGGCGTTTACAGTTGTTCCTACTGTCACTGAAGGTTGTGGCCATCATTCAAAGTGGACCCGTACCCATTACTTTTCCCAGATGTATCCTCTTTCTCTATTTTTAACACCACCCCCTTTCGTTTGTGTCATGCAGCCACACTAATGCATTTCACCACCGGATTCGTTTTAAGCACTCTATAGGCTACATATTTACAGACTAAAACGTAGGCTACACATTTAATCTGATTTCCCCATAGTCCCCATTTTGAATATCAAAATGAAAGAATAGCCAGGAGCTATCAGAAAGAATAGGTAGGCTACATGAAACCAATGGAAATCTCGGTGGTGGTTGAATGATGACATCTGAATGATGCGCTCATGAAATCATATTTTATCACATGACCTGCAATCATGCTGTGACACATCTGTTATCATTGGACAGGCAGGCTACTGTAGGAAAGCAATATCACCTGAAGTCCGCGTGCAAGTAGGCCTATTACTACTCAAAATATGACGTAGGCTATAGGTAGACTACATCGTGGACTCATCCCTCCTTTTAGAATAATGCCGCAGGTATGCTATGGGGTGAAGACCTGTACCTCTTTATTACTGTCCAAGTTACCATTGGATTCAAGAAAAATATAAACCAATTAAAAAGCTGTTTGTTATCTATTCTTACGCCTACCCATCCAAAAGTTGTCGGATATCCAGAGAAGTAAGGATTTACGCGTGATTGGATTCCTGCGCCCAATAAATTATTTCTCCCAATCACGAAGTGAAGAATACAGCGAGATAATATTCTACTGAATGTTACATAACAGAGATAAATGCACTCTATTCATATGCAGTGGGATGTAATACTGTGTGTTGATAACACAGTTGTTATAATATTGCTGAACAGCATTATTTAATTAAGCCGTTTTATCCAATTTTGCAGAGTGCGCATCAAACGGTCCAGGCATTTTATTCCCAGCAAATAACGGTATCCAGCGAGAGAGAAATATAAACTGACGAATGTAAAATTGAAATAATAGCATATAGTAGTTTCAACTTAAATGTGGTCCGCCAATGCATCGTTCGCTCAAGTTTCGGGAACCATAAATAATTCAACAAGAAAGCGAATCCGACGGTTGTGCGTCTTACCTCGATCCAGAGTGAGCGGTTGGACCTCTGTCGCCATGACTGCTGTTATGGGGAGATAGAGCGACTACGGTAGCTGCAGCATCAGAAGCAACTCAAGTTTAACCGGCTAGTGAGAGCACAGAGCTCGTCTGTGGGAATGGCTGGAAGGGAGGGGATTACCTCCCGCGCCGCTGCTCCATCGGACTGACACAATGGTCCTGTCAAACCGAACAACCGCGGGATAAATATCTTTATGCAAATAATTGAGAGTGGATGGGACTGGATTGACATATAGCCCAATTGAATAGCTGATATGAACATTTTGATATTGAATTATTCACGGACAATTTCATAGGCAGGGGTGATGGCAGGGGATTTTTGTTGTCCTGCAGCCTCAGGCTGATATAGTAGTCTACAGTAACCACAAAGTGATAAACAGGTTTCAATGATGGCGTGGAACTGCATATGATGTAGGGTTTATAGATTAATCCCCGTGTTTATAGTACTGTAGAAAAGAGACCCATGCATAGACAGGAACTGGCTCTGGGCTGGGCTCTCTCTGTATGTCTGTTGCCTTTACTCATGACTGTTGCAGCTACAGCTTAAAGCTTTGGCAAATCTACTGTATGACCTGTAGCAGTGTGGCCAAAAACCAAGGAAAATGGAATACCGCCCTCCCCATAGAGGTTGTGCTCAATCCCATGCCCATGGGTACATCCTCTACAATGGAGGAAGCAGGACTGAAACAAGATGACATATCACACTGTAGGCTACAGCATTTCATAGGCCTGTACATTTTCAGTTGTAAATGCTATTATAGATTTAAAGCAAATGAGGAACATTTTTCAAGATGGACACTTGAAGTCGGAAGTTTACATACACCTTAGCCAAATACATTTAAACTCAGTTTTTCACCATTTCTGACATTTAATCCTAGAAAAATTCCCTGTCTTAGGTCAGTTAGGATCACTACTTTATTTTAAGAATGTGAAATGTCAGAATAATAGTAGAGAGAATGATTTATTTCAATTTTTATTTCTTTCATCACATTCCCAGTGGGCCAGAAGTTTACATACACTCAATTAGTATCGGTAGCATTGCCTTTTAATTGTTAAATTTGGGACAAACTTTTTGGGTAGCCTTCCACAATCTTCCCACAATAAGTTGGGTGAATTTTGGCCCATTCCTCCTGACAGAGCTGGTGTAACTGAGTCAGGTTTGTAGGTCTCCTTGCTCGCACACGCTTCTTCAGTTCTGCCCACACATTTTCTATGGGATTGAGGTCAGGGCTTTGTGATGGCCACTTCACTACCTTGACTTTGTTGTCCTTAAGCCATTTTGCCACAACTTTGGAAGTATGCTTGGGGTCATTGTCCATTTGGAAGACTCATTTGCGACCAAGCTTTAACTTCCTGACTGATGTCTTGAGATGTTGCTTCAATATATACACATAATTTTGCTACCTCATGATGCCATCTATTTTGTGAAGTGCACCAGTCCCTCCTGCAGCAAAGCACCCCCAGAACATGATGCTACCACCCCTGTGCTTCACAACTGGGATGGTGTTCTTCGGCTAGCAAGCCTCCCCCTTTTTCCTACAAACATAATGATGGTCATTATGGCCAAACAGTTCTATTTTTGTTTCATCAGACCAGAGAATATTTCTCCAAAAAGTGCAATCTTTGTCCTCATGTGCAGTTTCAAACCGTAGTCTGTCTTTTTTATGGCAGTTTTGGAGCAGTGGCTTCTTCCTTGCTGAGCGGCCTTTCAGGTTATGTCGATATAGGACTTGTTTAACCGTGGATATAGATACTTTTGTACTTGTTTCCTCCAGCATCTTCACAGGGTCCTTTGCTGTTGTTCTGGGATTGATTTGCACTTTTCGCAGCAAAGTATATTCATCTCTAGGAGACAGAAAGCGTCTCCTTCCTGAGCGGTATGACAGCTGCGTGGTCCCATGCTGTTTATACTTGCGTACTATTGTTTGTACAGATGAACGTGGTACCTTCAGGCGTTTGGAAATTGCTCCCAAGGACGAACCAGACTTGTGGGGGTCTACAATTTTTTTTCTGAGGTCTTGGCTGATTTCTTTTGATTTTTCCATGATGTCAAGCAAAGAGGCACCGAGTTTGAAGGTTGGCCTTGAAATACATCCACAGGTACACCTCCAATTGACTCAAATGATGTCAATTAGCATATCAGAAGCTTCTAAAGCCATGACATCATTTTCTGGAATTTTCCAAGCTGTTTAGAGGCACAGTCAACTTAGTGTATGTAAACTTCTGACCCACTGGAATTGTGATACAGTGAATTATAAGTGAAATAATCTGTCTGTAAACAATTGTTGGAAAAATGACTTGTGTCATGAACAAAGTAGATGTCCTAACCGACTTGCCAAAACTATAGTTTGTTATCAAGAAATGTGTGGAGTGGTTGAAAAACGAGTTTTAATGACTCCAACCTAAGTGTATGTAAACTTCCGACTTCAACCGTATTTAGCCGGATGACTTTTCGGTGCACAATTAGTTATAAACTAAACAACAATGTTTAAGTTTCAAATTATTCCATTTCTTTTTTAATTATGTCTAGGCTCCTCTCAGCGAAGTCTACGTATACATTGGAAAATCAATGATCTCACTTTCAGGTAGATTTCCATTCTAATGTGGGAAAGTGTAACAAGGGAAGAGAATATGACTCTGCAGCCTACTGTGTACCGCTGTGCCATTTTTCAAGATTGCATTTCAGCAACCCATTCCATACTGTATCCTTCATCTTAAAGTGCTTTTCGACTTGCACTTGTAATCAACTCCACACAGACCATATGTGCTGGCGAATCACAACCGCACAGCAGCTCCACCCAGCTGCATGCAGATGCAAATTGTATACGAGTGGTAAGTGGTGAGATGGAGGGAGGGCTTAAGGCCAGTGAGAAAAAGGACACAGGAAGATTATGCACTCACATCCATATGGGCTGCGTCGGTAGCGTTTGGAAAACATTTCTGTTTTTAAAAAGAGGAGGGGATTAGACTGCAGTGCTCTTAAGACCCTGCAACTGAATGTGAATTGATGACACTTTCTACTTCAGGTGATAGAGAGAGAAAGAAAGAGAGAGAGAGATAGAGAGAGAGAGGGAGCGAGAAAGAGAGCACTTAAGGAAGTCAGGAACAAACAAATGCCATTGCTTATGTGCAGACTGCACCATCCAAGAGGTAAAAGGCTCAGGGTTGCAGAGATGATCTGATCAAGCCCCATTTCCAAGGAATGATACATTGCTATTGGGGTTGTTGAGGCTGAAATCAGCAGGTAACAACATCAGTGACAACACAATACACTGAAGCTGGTTGCCAGGATGCCATCCTCCTCCTGCTATAATCTGCAACAGGGAGACGGGGAGAATTGATCCAGTACATGGATGCATGGATCTCCTGACTCCTGTTCAGGCAAGAATTTCTTATCTAGTAGTTATTAAAAGCAGCAGAGTTATCAATTTGACAAGAGGACACCTTCTAATATTGTTGCTGTATTCACAAGTATCTGTGACATGTCGCACACACACAAGCACCAGGGAAACATTGGCAAGTAGCTTTTTTGGGGTGAACTACATTGTTTTTGGTCGGCTCTGGCTACGTTTGTGATGGCAAGCGGTACCGGAGCACTAAGTCTGGGTCCAGAAGGCTTCTAAACAGCTTCTACCCCCAAGCCATAAGACTGCTGAACAGTTAATCAAATGGCCACCCAGACTATTTGTATTGATCCCCCTTTTATGCTGCTGCTACTCGCTGTTTATTATCTATGCATAGTCACTTTACCCCTACCTACATGTACAGTACATATTATCTCAATTAACCTGTACCGCCGCACATTGACTCGGTACCAGTACCCCCTGTATATTGCCTCGTTATTGTGTTACTTTTTAAAAAACTTTAGTTTATTTAATAAATATTTTCTTAACTCTTGTTTTTCTTAAAACTGCATTGTTGGTTAAGGGCTTGTAAGTAAGCATTTCACGGTAAGGACTACACCTGTTGTATTTGGCGCATGTGACAAATAAAACATTTCATTTGACATTCTGCTTTGCCATCGCGGTGTTCCAGACTGTTCAAATCCATCCAACAGGCAGCTGCTGACAGCTGATCAAAGAGAGCAGTGAGGAAATCAGTGTAAACATGTGGGTGTTATGCTGGCACTGCATGTCAGCTCTTCTGGAAAACATATCCTATTCCCTATGGAGAGGGAGGGAAATGCCATCTACATATCCTGTATAGTGGTACTATGACAGACACACGAGACATTTACCTTATGCATTCAACAACTTTCATTCAACTAGCCTGGTCTCGGCAGAAAAGGCAGGCAACATGTCCAAGTGTCAAATGAAAATAAATCAAACGTGATCTAGTACTAGAGGTTAAGATCGTTCGGCCAGTAACCAAAAGGTCATTGATTCGAATCCCTGGCTTCGAGCTCCAACATGCAGGACTTGCAAGACTTGAGCAAAGCACTTAACCTTAATTGCTCCTGGAAGTCACTCTGGTTAAGAGGGTCTGCTAAATGACTAACATTTAAAAATGTCAAATGTAGCCAACTAGTTTGTATTTCTGATCTCTGAGAAGCCAAAATGTGTCAGGATAAACTGGCAACCATCCAACGCAGTCACAGCAAGTCAGTCATGTGATTGAAACTGTAAGGAAATGGTTCAGAAGTAGCTACTTAAAAATGACTTCTGACAAATCACTTAGATTAATGAAACTAAACATCTACTGCGCTGCTACATTAAACCCAGTCACACAGTGAGGTATAAAATGACAATCACTGTAATTACACCAAATATCATCTCATAAATCCACTTTTATGCTGGCATATTGTAACATTGGGTTTTAAATCAATCACAGTACGATAAAATAATAATTATATAGACTTTTACATAGGCTTCAACCTGCCCTTAATGAGTAGCCAGTGAGTGGAGAGTGCGTTTCGGTCCCATACAAGCTCACACTGACTCCTCATATCTAACAGAGAGGGAGAGAGGTGAATGGAAGAGCCCTTATGATTAAACCCAGTGCAGCCCCTGTTTACAGGAGATTATTGAGTGTCCACTGCACGTCCATGCCCCGTGCCAGACACAGAATGAAAATTAAACATGTCCTGCTAGCAGCAGGTGCGCTACTATAGGAAGAAGTATTGCTTTATCGCTGGGTACTGGGATTTACAGAGCGCTTCAGGTTGGACAAATTAAACCACTGGGAGAATTGACAGCCTTTGACGATCCAAGGTTTTGAATGTAGTCAAAGACTCCCGTCCTGTACATGAAAACACAATCTCCCATTTGATGACATGGCAGTAATTCATTAATGAGAAGCAAGCAGAGAACAGTCGAGGTGCAGATCCCAGTGGCTGATCAGAAACCTGTACAAATCCATTATCATGTTGAGTCATGCAGACAAACCAGCTACGGAGAGTTTACTGCACTAAGGCCAGGCACCACAAGCTGAAATGCCATTTTTGCATCTAACTATCAATTTTGAGATTTGTTGGTATATTGGGCCATTAATATTAGTATTTTCAAAAAGTAAACACAACATTTGGAAAAAACTGGATTAAAATGTGTATTTGTAATACCACTGTCATCAACATTTGAATGAATTTAACCACTTTAAATTGGACATACATCAATAACTGCTAAGCTCAGCTCACTATATTAAATTACACCATTTAAAGCCCATTTCATAGAGAATGTTACAAACTGGACTATATTTAGTAACTTACTTTTAATAGATGGTAATTGGGTCTAAACAGGGGTTTGGCGTTTGGTAGTCTAAATTTAGTGTACTTGTCTTTAACAGCCATTTCCCAAAAGACAGGCTCTTCCCACACAGCATCTGCATTCATAACATTTTGTGTGGTTATCCTTAGAAATATCCTCCAGACTTTCCCAGAAGGAATTGTTGATATGTTTGAATGTTAACATGTCTATTTATTCCTATTTATCAGCCAAAACATGACACCCACTCTGTCTTCAAGAGCATGTTGTGTCTCAACCGATGGCGGGCACAACACAAAACCTTAGATGGTGTATAATAGGCTCTAAACTACAACATACTGTGTGTGAATTATGTTTTAGTTCACACGTTTTTGGATAATTGATGGTAAAGGTTAAAGCATTATCTTAATTGAAAAAAATGTGTTTTTCCAGAAATTATAAAATAGTTTGACAACCCTGTTGTTAGCATTTAAATTATATCAATCTCAACCGTTGGTTATCTTTTCCAGTGATGATAACATGGATATCTTGTGGTATGGTGGGGTATGCAAAATGTGTAAACTTCGAGCACCTTTATCTCTTGAATGTTTTGACATTCAGATCCAAAAAGTCACTTTCTGAGCACTTCTAAAATGATCATATATGTATGGAAGGTTTCATACAGGTTGTTGATAAAGTTCTGCCAATGCAAACTGAATCAACTGACACCAGGCATTTCATTACATTTCATTCAATTGATATATGAACTCATTTACTTGCAGGTTGCCACAAAGGCTGTGTCTAAGATTTACGTGTTTAGCATTAATTGATGCCTGAGAAACCCAAATGGAAAACATTAGTCAGGGCATTTGTAAATCACATTGGACCGAAACGCCAGCCAGATTGATGAGTTGCTCAATCATTGTTTCCAGGTACCAGAGTCAACTCAAGATAGGTATTTTTCTGGGGAGTAAGCAGCATTGTGGGTAATTACCAGAGACTCGCTGATGACATTGATGAAGTGCAGGGGACGTGGGCAACAACATCTGAGCCGACAGCAGTCAATGAACGAACGACGCCGGCAGTGTGACGAGATAAAGGTGTGCACAAGCAAGTCTTGTGTAAGCACTTCAATCAACATGTTTGCAAGACTTCCCACATTGCATTGCTCTTCACTCTAGTAGGTCTATAGGGGCTGCAAATGCTATGGGAAGTGAGACAGAAATCATGATCAATAATAAAGTACATTCAGTGTGTTCACTCTTGCGCTTGAGGAGACAGGACTTGACTTCTGGAACATCCATCATTTCCTTTAATTGCTCTCCATATGGCCATTTTACAAATACCCTCGGGGCTTTTCCAAGGAGCTGCTAACTACAATATTTGCCATTAATCCGAGTCCTCAATAGATCATTTAAGATCAACTTTACCCTAAAGGACCTCAGGACTTCCGAGTGTTTCAAATAAACAGACAAGGTCATTTTGGTAAGGTGCCTGAAGCAGGGTACACAGTGTGCAGCAAACTCTGCTCACTGAACACCATTCAACATACCAATGGCTGAATTATTTTTGTTTTGTTATACTATTGTACACAGACAAATTGTCTTCAGATCTGTTGGTGAGCTGAGGATTCAGCAACATGACATTAGCAACTCATATTTTATATGGATATAAGACTAATATTAACAATATTTTATGTGCCCAATGCTCCATGAATTTGCAATGCCTTCACCCTGTTCATGTACTTAAGTATTTTGTATCAGAACAGCATACGATAGAATAGAATAATGTATTTCTTGGCTTCACAACATTCAAGTTAAACTAAAATAATTTATTTTGATGGTTCAAGGTATTTTATAAACTGCTTATTATGAAGGCAATCTAGATACGCATCTTTAAAGTACCTATTAGGAAACCTTTGATAAAGCTCACAAATAAAAATCTGGGTAACACTTTACAACCACTCCCGATGTTCTTATTAGGCCTATACTTTGTAGATGTTCCTGCATAATAGCCAGGGCCGGATTACAAACAGGTATGCAGGGTCAAGCTCAGGGCACGCGCCCCAACCCATGGCAAAACGTTTAGAATTGCAGGAAATTAGCTTTAAAACTGCAACATGTTCTCTTAGCCTCATGACAAAATATGTAGAGTAGAATTATAAAACTGCACATTTTTCTTTCTGCACCATGGCAAAATGTGTTGAAATACAGGAAGTTAGCTGAGCATGTTGTTGTTGCTTAAATGTACCAAATCAATTATTAGTAGGCTAAGAACTGATGGAAAAACGTATAAAAATGATTGTGAATTTCTATGGGCATAGTTGCAACTTGAGCAGAAGTTGTCTCAAATCTCACCTATTATCTCATTCTTAAAATCGACAAAATCAACAAGAAGTGCATGCATGTTCTCTTGTGCAAGCACTCACTACTAATATGAAGGGAATCTTGCCAAGATTGACTAACCTTGAGAACAGCACTACCCCTGAATCAACTTCCCACATCCAGTTCGTATTCCTTGAGATTACTGCATTTCCATTGAAGTGGCCTCTGATGACGCTGTAGCCACTATCGCGTTTGAAGAAGTCACAAACACCTTGATAAATCTGCGGATGAGATCAAGGGCTCCCTCTTTCGCTTTGGCAGCACGCGTCTAAACTAGATTTAACCAGGAAAACACATTCAGGAGCCTAGTTTACCAACACTATAGAGATGCGTCTTTTTCGGCCAACAAGATTAAGTATGACTTTTAAAAATGTCATTATCGCAAAAGTCAGACCAGAGAATGGTATTGCTTGTAAAGGTTACTGCACTTTCCTTGCCATTCCAAATACCAGGAGCGAGAGAAGGCTAACTTTGGGACCGTTAAATTTCAATAATTCCTGGACAGCGACTGCACAGCGTGAGTTGAGAGTTCTCTCATCTTTGTCAACAACTAACAAGCAACAATGTAACAGAACATTAACAACAAATAACAACGCATACGACGAAGCTTTCAGAACAGCGAGGGATGACCCTGAACAGTTTTGGAGTGAAGCAGCACAGAATGTAACCTGGTTTGAGCCATGGAGCCGAACAATGGACAATGGGGACGCCATATTTCCAAAGTGGTAACAATTTACTGTATGTTGCTAAGTTTCAGTGCATCGATACCAATGAGGTGAACGCCAAATACGGGTTTGTTGCATAATGGTAAATACTAGTCATTTTACAACCGCTGGTGAACGACAAAGCAATGGTAAAAGCTACTATTAACTACATGGGCATTATCATGCAAGTCGTTTCGGTGTAACGTCGAATTCGCTCAGTCAGTCACACTTGGGTCACAGAGTGTAAACCCAGTGGCGAGACTTCCGGGAACGCTTGCAAAGCAGACCAGTCCTGGGTTTGAGATGTCAATGAAAGAGGTGAAAAACTCTTCCTTAGTTGTTCATTTTTTCGAAATCTAAAGGCACAACGTAGATTTCAGCAAATGTCCTACCTAACTAGTTGAACATATTACTACTCCCAACCTTGTGAAAGTGACAAACGTTTTCATTTTCGTCAAAAACATCTATATATTGAAGGACATTTGAGACATGCGCAGTTCGGCGCGAGACAACCTTTAGACCCGATGACGTTATCTGAGCACTACCTCCACCTACCACTTTGGCGCTATAGAATTTATCCTACTACTTGAAAGCATTATATGTGTGGACGATACATTTATGTACACTGTACATACAGTTAGTAGTCTATGACTATCCAATTGTGAAATATAATGCAGTTGTGCTTAATTGTTACATATTTTGTAATGGTTGTCAGAATTAATTTTGTGCACCAAGGTCACATTAAACCATGTATAGCTGTCCAAAGTATTTGATGGCAGACCTCACAAGATGAACCTTTAATTCTGCATGCTCTCTAGATTGACCTCAGTGTTGTAATAGTTTTAAAACCAAAGGCATAAGGCTAGAGAGCGACTGTGCATGATGTCTCATCTTTCTGTGTGCGTGCATATTTAAAACAACAGGAATCCAGACACCATCTGCTTGTCTCAGCACCCCAGTACCTCAACAGAGCTCATAATGAGTTGAGAGTCCCATTTCATCAAAGATCTGGGGTTGTACATAGATCCTGTACGTTGCAGGAAAAACGGTCATTTTTGACTGTTCATCTTATCATACACATTCTCTAATTGCAGACTAAGCTACTGTGCTTACTGTTATCTTTATGTTATTTCATAACATTGACAGATCTATAGTGAAAGTATTACAGTAGTTATTTATTGGCTCTTAATGACAATATGCTACCTCTAATGTGGGGCTTTCTCTTTGTAAGGTATGCCGGGGGGAAGTTGAATGTTTGCCACAATGCGGTGGATCGCCATGTCGAGAGCGGACGAGGAGATCAACCGGCCATCATTTATGACAGTCCAGTGACTGGAACTAAGCAGACCATCACTTTTAGAGAACTACAGGAACAGGTAAGGATCTCAACCACTTTTAGAGAACTACAGGAACAGGTAAGGATCTCAACCACTTTTAGAGAACTACAGGAACAGGTAATAATCTCAACCACTTTAGAGAACTACAGGAACAGGTAAGTATCTCAACCACTTTTAGAGAACTACAGGAACAGGTAAGGATCTCAACCACTTTAGAGAACTACAGGAACAGGTAATGATCTCAACCACTTTTAGAGAACTACAGGAACAGGTAAGGATCTCAACCACTTTTAGAGAACTACAGGAACAGGTAAGGATCTCAACCACTTTTAGAGAACTACAGGAACAGGTAAGGATCTCAACCACTTTTAGAGAACTACAGGAACAGGTAAGGATCTCAACCACTTTTAGAGAACTACAGGAACAGGTAAGGATCTCAACCACTTTTAGAGAACTACAGGAACAGGTAAGGATCTCAACCACTTTTAGAAAACTACAGGAACAGGTAAGGATCTCAACCACTTTTAGAGAACTACAGGAACAGGTAAGGATCTCAACCACTTTTAGAGAACTACAGGAACAGGTAAGGATCTCAACCACTTTTAGAGAACTACAGGAACAGGTAAGGATCTCAACCACTTTTAGAGAACTACAGGAACAGGTAAGGATCTCAACCACTTTTAGAGAACTACAGGAACAGGTAAGGATCTTAACAAACCTCTTCACACTGTAGATATTCATTTAGACTGTAGGACATCCCTCTAAATATACATTTTCACCCGTATGTTGTAACATAGCATAGCCTCCCCTAAGCAGCTTGAACCCTTTCCCCTCCTCTCTGCCCAGGTGTCCAGGCTGGCTGGGGTCCTGGTGAAACACGGGGTGTGGAAGGGCGACCTGGTGGTCATCTACATGCCCATGGTGCCCCAGGCCATGTTCACCATGCTAGCCTGTGCCAGGATCGGAGCCCCGCACAGCCTCATTTTTGGGGGATTCGCCTCCAAGGAGCTGTCTGTCCGCATCGACCATGCCAAGGTCAGCCGACCATCATCGCTTCACATTGTGTCTATTTAGTTTGATATGCTGGATGACACGTCCCTTTGTTCTCTCAATTTAGTTTGAAATGGACCATGCACTCAAATATATTTTGCTATTTGGTATTTTCTCCACTGTCAGATCTGTTTTAATGGTTAAATGTGAAATGTACATGCCACATTTATAGGACTGTTTATAGAAGAGTTGATGGCCCACTTTCACAGTCACAGAGACAGTAATATTGCAGTAGATAAAGGTCTCACTGAAGCCAAGTGAAGCACTTTGTTGGAGGGATTTCATCAAAGCGGCAGGGATATTAGCCAGTATGCGACTCTGACGCTGAATTGCATATACTGAAATCCTTTTAAGCTATTTAAGCCAGACCTTAAAGCCTTTTAAGTTCCAGGCCTATATAACATTCAGAGAGGAGCACCTCCACTATTGCTGAAGATTCCTCCTCAAGCATTTGGGTAGAGTTGAGTTTTATATTGTATTAGAATGAAGGACATATTAGTGACACTCATTCTATGTTGAATGAGACAGTAATTTCAGATCCCTTATTAAATTTGATCAGTAACCCGAGGAAGGTATCATGGTGTACAGATAGTAATTGAGAGGTCATATTGATAGTACATTACTTTCAGAATGTTCTTAAGTCCATTTCAGACTAATGCATTTGTTGAGCTGTGTTGTATCACATCTCTTAAGTCTTGTTTCTTTTAAGAGGCACCACTAACACACTGTGTGAATGCTGTGTCTTCCAGCCCAAGATGATAGTGACAGCCTCCTTTGGCATTGAGCCTGGCAGGAGAGTGGAGTACATCCCCCTGGTGGAGAAAGCCCTGGAGCTCAGCTCTCACAGTCCCTCCAAGGTCCTCATCTACAACCGGCCCGGCATGGTGAGGTCCATAGAGATAGAATACTGTATTATGTTATTCTGTGGTAAGGCCTAACTCACTAACTTCAACTCTCTCAGAGAGATGCCTGTCATGTCCCAAAGACAATAACTCTGCTGACATGCAATAGTTTTACATTATCCTCTCTATTTCTTACCTAATGCTATTACGGCCTGAATGGACCACGAATCCGGTTCCAGTGTATATATAAATCCGATTATTTCAGCCCTGAGCTTGTATGGAGTTATGGATGGTTCGACAGATCTGTCGCTCCTAAACGGCCTGTTGAAACAAAGGTGGGAGAGCGAAACGGTGCGCATGAGGGACTGAATCACGCAACACACTCAACGCTGAGATGTGCCCCTAGGCTGTGGTGGGAAGCCTGGCACAGGGTCAGAGTGAAACCAGGCAGAACCGGTAGAATAAAAGACAGTCAATTTCCCCCAAAACAGCCTGCAGCCACTTCCAGTAATGTGTTGGCACTCCAGGAAACTGAAATGAGTTTCCTCTCAACCCGTTCATAAAAACAGCCAAATCTGTGCTCAGGGAAATCATTCTAAAAATGCTTTGCAAAGTATTGTAATCACTCTGCTCAGGCAATCTTTCACACCTATTTTATTAGTACCACATATGTTTGGAATGTATCACAAAGTCTGGGGCTTTACACCCTGATTGCTGCTGTGTTACCTTTATGCTCAGTTACCCTAGTGGCTATTTTTGATTATGCAACACAGGGAGGATACTTTTAAGGTGATATGTTGTATGTTGTCATGGAAACTGTCTGAGCAAATCACTGATCCTCCCCTGTTGGAGAATATGAGATGCCCCCCCCCCCCCCCCCCCCCCTTTAAAATGATTGAATGTGTGTCTCTTGAATATGTCATGGAAATAAATGCATCTCTCCTGGTTGATTGTCTGCAACAGGAAAAGGTGTCCATGCACCCTGACCTCAGTCTGGACTGGGAGGAGGAGATGTCCACTGCACGTCCTCATGACTGTGTGTCTCTCCCTGCCAGCCATCCTCTATACGTCCTCTACACGTCTGGGACCACCGGAACTCCTAAGGTACAGCTCTCTGACTAGACACAACACGTTCATTACAGGAAGGGGTGTAAAGTCCCACTGGGAACAGACATCAGTTCAACGTCTAAGTTTGATTTATATTTGGTTGAGTTGTCAACGTGAAATCAACAAAAAATGTCACCATTTCATTGGATTTATGTTAAAAGTTGGGTGAATAAGCAGAAGAAACTCGCATACGATGATTACATTTTTCCAATCCATTTTCCATGTTGATTCAACGTCATCACATTGCATTTTTTGGTTGAAATGACATGGAAACAACGTTGATTCAACAGTTTTTGCCCAGTGGGGTCTGACAACTTTTATCATAAGGAAGCCAGTCAATTTCACAGTTTAATGGAAGAGATGAGTATCATATACTGCAGTAGACTTTCCATGGCTCTGCAAATGTGATTCAAGTTCTTTCTAAACTTTACCACCATGAGATAGATGAGACAATGTTTAAACCAGAACCGGTAGTACTAAATATGAGGTGAACCATGCAGGAGGTTGAAAAATTGCCCGGACCCTTTGTCTTTGGCGCCCAGGTAATATGAAATATCCACCCGCTTGCCTGCTGTTCTCAGACTCGTAGTCACCAGTGAGATCTATGGAGGAAACAGCTGAACTCCTACAGGTTATGTTACCATACATCGTAAAGATGGCCTCACGAAATAGTTGAATTGAAAAAGAAAGATTTATACAAGGGTTTGATGTAAAATAAAAAAATAAAAATGAACCTGTTGAGAGCTTGTTGCATTCGTCTTGCATCAACATTCGCCTCTTTTCTATATCTTCCCCTCAGGGCGTTGTCAGGGATACTGCTGGGTACGCTGTGATGTTGACGTGGACCATGGCAAACATTTATGGCCTCAAGCCTGGTGAAGTAAGTCCATGTGAAACATCTCCAGTGTTCTTTATCATTGTGCATGCATATGGTGTCTGTTCTGTAATACAAACATAGTACAGTATGGATTCTCTCGTCTTTCTCTGCCTACTCTATACTAGGTATGGTGGGCAGCGTCTGACCTGGGCTGGGTAGTGGGCCACTCCTACATCTGCTACGCCCCTCTACTCCACGGCAACACCACCATCTTATACGAGGTATGTACCGTAGCCTACATAAGCCTATTATAATGACCTGTGAACGGGTCACTATTGGTCAATTGACTCCAGAAAAACAAACTCAACTTTCTCAAGGACTTGTCCCTTTCACTCAGTGATTCCAAATCCTTTGCAGATTACTCTATATAAAGATAATGAGCACAAGAAAAATGGACTCCTAATGACGTATGATTATATGTGGTTTCAGACAACCGGCCTCTTGATATTCATGCATATGATCATCATTGCAAATTTACCCCAGCCTCATTAAACCAATATTCACTGGCTCGAAAAGGCCCAGTTAGGTTGAATTGAGGAAGTTATTTGTATGAAGAGCTGCTGGTGATTCTGCTGTGCTTGGGCCCTGGGAAATGACCCCAGGGTTTGGGAGAGAGGGGTGGGGAGGTAGGACTGCTCATGGAGGCTATCCGCCTCATTAGCCTTTTGGTCTCTGTGGCTGCTGGAGGATTGGAGGTGGGTGTTGAAATCATCAGCCTGGCTTTAAGCAGAGGCTGTTGTCTGTGGCTGCGTTTGCCTTGTGGAATGCACTGCTCCTGTCTACCCTGCTCCACACAAGACCTTCTGTCTTCTCACTGATCAATACACAGTCATAGATATTCACACTGGGAGGAAATTAAGTCCCTCGAGTCTGTTGTTGTTAATTTCCCAGCTCATTTTAATCTGTCTCTCTCTCTCTCTCTCACGCCTCGTCTCTCTCACGCCTCATCTCTCTCTCTCTCCTTACTGTACGAGAAATCTCGCCGACTGAACCTTTAGAGAATGAATATCGTTTCCGCTCGCCCGTAGGCTCTTCCTCATTGCGACTTTTGTTGGTGCACAATACTTTCCCAATTGAGTAATCTTGTTTCTATTGATCAGTTTCAGCCCATCTGTCTGGGCTCCAAATGTAATTTTGTCTCCATTTCAGCAGATATTCCCATGAATATTCATTCTGTTCGGCACAGTGGAAGTGTTAATGTTGTGGAACGTCAATAGTAACAAAACTTTATGGTCTTAGTACTGTTCTTCTGTTTGATAGGTGGCTGGCTGAGTCATTACTACCGCAAGCCTCTAAAAACAGCCTGCTCTGAATGTACCGCTACACTTCAATACCCAATTGGCGTGTTCATGTAAGCTTATGTCCTCAGGCTGTTTGGGTTTGTAACGGATCTCTCTCTCTATGCAGGGCAAGCCTGTTGGGACGCCGGATGCCGGGGCGTTCTTCCGCGTGCTGTCAGAGCATGGTTGTTCCTCCATGTTCACCGCGCCCACTGCCATCCGAGCCATCCGCCAGCAGGACACCCATTCCGCCATAGGGGCTCAGTACCCCCTCACCAGGTACCCTCACCACCCAATCCCCACATATTGGCATAACACTGCAGAGATGGACCATTCAACAACTGTCGTGGCTAGCTCTGTTTTGTACCTTTTCTGCCCACTTGAAGTAGGGCTACCCTTTAGTCCTATCAACGTCCAGGGACTGGGTACCTTACATTCATATCCAGTGTTGTCCCCCACTGGCTGAAGGTTTTGGCGCTGCCTGCCCACTCTCTTGTTAGTCTCTGTCCATCTGCTGGAGCAGTTTTCTGCCAGGCCCAGGCTCATCACTCACAACCTGTGTTCCCATTTACACCTGATTGAGGTTTAATCAGGATGGATAAAACACCTGCAGGGCATTCATTCCTATTACGTAATACTGTGCTGCTGCCACACTGCTAAACACACAGGGAATCACTGAGTGCTGTAGAGAGCCCCAGACAATGCCATCTTTGATGGTGCCTGGTTCAAGGGACTGAAGTGATTGTTATCCCCATGGGAAATGTCATCATTTATATTGGTAATAAATCTGTTGAAAATACCGTTTTGGTTCCTTAATATTTTGAAACAGTATCAGTCGATCAGGTATAATGTGAAAATAGAGGGGAAGTGGTGGTAACTTATTTCGATTTTTCTCCACACCTGTTGCACAAAGTCATAAAGCAGGGGTTTTCATCTTGGGTCATAGTTTGCCATTTAATAATCTGCATGTGGAGAATTTGAAGGTATTTTGTGTGCTGTTGGTGAACAGTGTTTTGCCTCGACTGCTCCAGGCAGTCCTGAGACACAAATCCCAAAGGTATTGAATTCATTGTTTTCCCTGGACTATAACATGACATTCTTTCTGCTAGTTGTTATGATGGACTATGCTTCAGTTGTTGGTTTAGTCATGTGCCATGCAGCATCTTTCCATGACTGTCTTTCTCCCAGAGGGAGCAGGTTAGTGAAAGACTACAGCAATTCACTGAGAGAGAATTGATGCACAAACACAACAACCGCAATGTATGATGTTTCCGGAATCCAGACAGACTCAGACAGTAGTCGAATATCCGGTTGACCTTTGTGTTTCCTTGCCTGGAGACAAAACAGACAACCATCAAATATATTCTTCTCCCTCCTCTACTACCAAACAAGTAGCAGCGTTATTAACGGTCAAGAAGCAGACACTAGACGTGTAGCAGACACTAGCTGTTTTACAGCTCAGGAAATTGGATGTTCTCAGTGAATGTAAAAAGAACGCAATCCAGTAAAGTTGAATACAATAGCAATTCATGTCAATTAAAACGTCAACTCTATTTCCCCTCTTTCTCATGAATTGATTATAAACTAGTAGTTTGAAAGGCAAGCGTTTTGAGAACACTTCATTAAGCATTAAGACACTAAAACGCCTTCGTTCACGTGTGGATGGTTGCTCCTATGAACGGGTTGTTGCTGGTATCTCCTCAGTGTATGGCACCGTTATCGGTAGGCAGTTTGGTAGTAATATGATGTGGGTGGATAGCATATGAAATATTCATCACGCTCTCTCTGATAAGCTCACTGCAGTAGCCTCTTCTCAGCTCCTAGCTCAGTTACACCACATGCGTAGCTAATTGCACTGATTCCTGTGCTAAAATATACCACAGAGCCCATAACAACTATTGCCGCCCGTGACAGAGCCTGGGGAGAAGCCACTGCCATGGACCAGAGCTAAGAGGGTCTCCGGGTACAGGGGGTCAGTGAGGCAGAGTGAATGCTTCAAACGTAGGCTTTATTACATCACTTACCAACAGAAATGAGGCTTTATTACATCACTTACCAACAGAAATGAGGTTTTATTACATCACTTACCAACAGAAATTAGGCTTTATTACATCACTTACCAACAGAAATGAGGTTTTATTACATCACTTACCAACAGAAATGAGGTTTTATTACATCACTTACCAACAGAAATGAGGTTTTATTACATCACTTACCAACAGAAATGAGGCTTTATTACATCACTTACCAACAGAAATGAGGTTTTATTACATCACTTACCAACAGAAATCAGGCTTTATTACATCACTTACCAACAGAAATTAGGTTTTATTACATCACTTACCAACAGAAATCAGGCTTTATTACATCACTTACCAACAGCAATCAGGCTTTATTACATCACTTACCAACAGAAATGAGGTTTTATTACATCACTTACCAACAGAAATTAGGTTTTATTACATCACTTACCAACAGAAATGCTTACAAATAAGACACTTAAAGTATAACTTCAAATAACAAAGCCTCTCAGTTTAAGATTACCTTTCAGCCCCAAACTGTCTGCTGCTACTGTATCTCCAGTCCTCTCCCTCCAGTGTGAGCAGCAGCAGCCTAATCACCTGTTGGGGCTGATTGGCTGGACAATCACACACGTGACTTATTATCCATTAGCCTCCCAACAGAGAAAGTACTGGAAAGGCACTGGAAGGATAGATAGGTTGTGACCGGCCTCACACGCCAGTACAGTAGGTAGCGGTGTATGCACCTGTCAGTTGGTTGCGTTTCGCAAACCTTTTTTAAAGAAGGCGGCGGCGGCGCTGGAAGGGCACGGTAAGAGGGCTTGCCTCCTCCAGTGCCACAAAGTCATTATAGATGCACTTTCCTGTGTGCTGATTTTCAGAAAATCTTATTTGCCTGTGTAGCACTTTCCAAGTGTTGAAAGGTACAGACATGCCCAAACCACAAAATTGCCATTTTCAGCCCAGTATTTCGTTCTCGCTGGGTACTTCACGATGACTATTGTTATTACGACACATGAGTTGCTTCCGTGGAATGGCTCTGCACTGTAATGGCCTTGGAGCATTATCAGCGAGCTTGAGCAATTTCACTCGTCACCACAGATGTCAGAAAAGTAATAGAAAAGCGGGTTTGGAACTCTCTGGAGTAGGAGTCGCGTCTAGCTCTACCGTTCAACCCACTCAGAGGAACAATCACAGCACAATGGAGCAAGCACCATTTCATAGCCCTTATTAACATAGCCCGGAGCTCTAACTCAATGCTCACAGGCAGAGCAGACTCTTACTTATTGGGTGACAAAGTTCATGATTTCAGTCAATAACATTTTCCAGCTTGTAGCAACCAGGAAGCTTGGCTTGTGACTCACTCTGCCTGTTTGCTTAACATTTGCAGGATTTATATCATGCATTATCTGGGATGTCATGTGCCATCTTTCAAGGAATATATGTGCCATTGATATACCTTCTCATTGCAAGGTGACACGTACAAGGTGCACATACACAGACACACACAAGCGCACACACAAGCACATGCACACTAAATGCAATTATGGGGGTGAATGTTTCCTCTCGTTGTTAATGAGACACAAACTTCCCCAGTGGGACTATGTTAGGTATAGTACTGTGGGACTATGTTAGGTATAGTACTGTGGGACTATGTTAGGTATAGTACTGTGGGGCTATGTTAGGTATAGTACTGTGGGACTATGTTAGGTATAGTACTGTGGGGCTATGTTAGGTATAGTACTGTGGGACTATGTTAGGTATAGTACTGTGGGACTATGTTAGGTATAGTACTGTGGGACTATGTTAGGTATAGTACTGTGGGACTATGTTAGGTATAGTACTGTGGGACTATGTTAGGTATAGTACTGTGGGGCTATGTTAGGTATAGTACTGTGGGACTATGTTAGGTATAGTACTGTGGGACTATGTTAGGTATAGTACTGTGGGACTATGTTAGGTATAGTACTGTGGGGCTATGTTAGGTATAGTACTGTGGGACTATGTTAGGTATAGTACTGTGGGGCTATGTTAGGTATAGTACTGTGGGACTATGTTAGGTATAGTACTGTGGGGCTATGTTAGGTATAGTACTGTGGGGCTATGTTAGGTATAGTACTGTGGGACTATGTTAGGTATAGTACTGTGGGGCTATGTTAGGTATAGTACTGTGGGGCTATGTTAGGTATAGTACTGTGGGACTATTGTTGCCTGTCTAAGGCTGAATCTGGGCCTCTGAAGATATGGAGAATTACATGAATTGCATGAATTACACACAGATCCAACCATCCATGGCTGCCTGTCTCTCCCCTCTCCTCCCAACATCTGTAGTCAGATTGTTCCAGAGTAGGGGCAGGGAACACAGGGCAAGGTGTCACGGGTGAGATTTACATTTAAATGGCGTGCTGTGTAGAATACGGAGCAAAGAGCAGCAGAGTGATTCTCTGGATGTTCTGTAGAGTTCTGTGACCCTGCTTCTTCTACCCATTCTCATTCAGATTGCACCAAGACCCTCACCCTAACCCAGATAACAGACCAATCAGAGGAGGATGGTGGAAGGAGCTATAGGAGGACAGGCTCATTGTAATGACTGGAAGAGAATATACAGTATTGAACGGTTTCCATATGTTTGATGCCGTCCTATTGATTCCATTCCAGCCATTACAATGAGCCCATCCTCCTATAGCTCCGCCCACCAGCCTCCTCTGAGGCCTATACAAATTAGAATTCCTTGAGTTATGTGTGGCAGGAGGCCATGGAAACTGTATGGCCTCAGACGTTTTGACAGCAAATGAAGTCTTCTCTGCTTTATCAGACCATGTCAAGGTCCTTGAGTGAAGATTAGCATGGCTGTATCTGTATAACCACAGCTAGAGGGGGATTTTTACTCAGATCAACAGGAACAATATGTGCTGTTTTGTGTACACGTTTTTATGCAAGTTTGTCTGAGACTCGTAAGGCAATTATAGTCTACTGGTAAAACTCCAGTTTATTGTTCTATTCACTCTGCTACGGGCACAGCTCACTTTTCTATAACTTGAAAACACTTAGCCGTAACATTCCTTGGCTGTTATATTGTTTTTTATGAACTGGGTGGTTCGCACTGTGAATGCTGATTGGCTGAAGTATACCATGGGTATCAAAAAACATGTATTTTTACTGTTCTAATTACATTGGTAACCCGTTTATATTAGCAGTAAGGCACCTCAGGGGTTTGTGGTATATGGCCAATATACCACGGCTAAGGGCTGTATCCAGGCACTCCATGTTGCGTCGTATGTAAGAACAGCCCTTAGCCATGGTATATTGGCCATATACCACACCCCCCTCAGGCCTTATTGCTCCCTTATAAATCTGCCACTACTCTATTACACTGTTCTGGCCTATAGAGCCTGACTGTTCTCTCTGCTCCTCCAGATTGAAGAGCCTTTTCTTGGCTGGAGAGCGCTGTGACGTGGAGACTCTGAACTGGGCCAAAAGGAGCTTTGGAGTGCCTGTACTGGACCACTGGTGGCAGACTGGTAATACTTTCATTCGCTACTGGAACATCATAATGGACACTACATGTTACACTAGGACGATAGTTCGTTTTCTTGATACCGGCTGTGGTAATACATCTGACACAACATCTCTCCTATATCTCATTTAAAGGCTCAGAATGAAAGAATAGTTGTAACAAATTATAAATGCAGGACTCTATTCTCTGAGCACCTTTTGAGAATGTTAATGTATTATAGTTTTACTCTATTTTAGGGGTGTACTCTGAAATTGTCAGTGTGAGTGAATTGTTGTTACAGTCTTGGTAGTATTTTATCAGCCCATTGACATTAATTCGGCCTTGAAAAGGCATAACAAATAGCCATATCTCCACAGTATAACTCTTCCTTGAAAGCCCCTTGCAGGGATTAAGTGCATGGACTATGCTCCTGATTTAATTCATCCTTCGCACTTATACTGTATACGGAGCACCAGAGGAAAGGGCATTTCTTTCACTAAGTGCCGTGCTAAGAAGAGGAATTAGCCCACAAGGATTTGGGGCTGCTCTGCAATGGTCCTAGAGTGCCCTAAGGCTTTCACTATGCTCCCACAGCCACCCAATTAACATAATCAGTTTCTCAATCTAACCTCATTAATACTAGTCCTTTCAAAGCAGTTCACAGTTCATCATTCATAGACCATGTGCTGTGGTCTAGTAGCTTTACAATGGATAAGGAGGGGAAGTTCTTCTTGTTGGTGAAAGTGTGTGATTCATTTTGTATATAATACCTCCCAATTGACCCATCATCCATCATCACTGTTGTCTATATTGGTGATGAGATGTGTAATTGGGGTCTTGAGTGCAAGGCTATACTGCATTGTTTCCCCCTGTTTCCACTGTCACATTCGAATGACTTTAGAGTCGCTAAGACCCTATTAGCCACTTGGTGGGTGATTCCAGCCCATGTTCCAGGCAGCGAGCCATCGTACAAATATCCCTCTCTCCCTCGGCTCGATTACCCCCAGTCCCACGAATCAGTGATACATGTGATAGAGAAGGCGGCACGAGAAAGGCATTGAATGCCATGGATGTTTTTTTTTTTACTATTCTGTGTGCCTGACAGGGAATTAATCGGGGAAGAGCAGACATCTCTGTGTTAAATATGCAATAAAAAAAAGACATGGACCTTGAGAATGTACGGGTGAGAGAGAATCCACCTAACACTGTCTTGGATCTCAGCCAAGATTAGCATGTTTGGGGAGATGGCTCTTTCTCTTCCAGACCTCCCTGGAAATGGGTGTTGTTAACTCAGTAGCAGTAACCTACAGGAGTTACCACGCAAAACGGGGCTTTTGCTGTTTTACTGAGTCATCCACTGTTAGTTGTCTTGAGCCAATGTGCCACAGTGCAACAGCTCCAGTTGATACAACATACAGTATGAGCCTTCCTTCGTCTTTTCAGATGACCATTATTTTGCTTTGGTTTTCTCAAAAGCCTATATATACACTGAGTATACCAAACATTAGGAATACCTTCCAAACATTGAGTTGCACCTAAGCTGTGGCGGTCATTCAATTTTGTCAACCGGTGATTGTCAAGCAAATAACTGCCGGTCTCACGGTAATTGACCGTTAATTAACATAAATTGTCAAGGCTCGGGAGAAGACCCAGAAGCAGACAGTTTCGAAGTAACAGAAGTTTATTACAAAAACAGGGGGGCAGGCAAACGACAGGTCAAGGGCAGGCAGAGGTCAGTAGTCCAAAGCAGAGTCCGAAAAGTACAGAACGGCAGGCAGGCATCAGGGTCAGGGCAGGCAGAGGTCAGTAATCCAGGGTGGTATAACAAGGTACAGAACGGCAGGCAGGCTCAGGGTCAAGGCAGGCAGAGGTCAGTAATCCAGGGTGGTATAACAAGGTACAGAACGGCAGGCAGGCTCAGGGTCAAGGCAGGCAGAGGTCAGTAATCCAGGGTGGTATAACAAGGTACAGAACGGCAGGCAGGCTCAGGGTCAAGGCAGGCAGAGGTCAGTAATCCAGGGTGGTATAACAAGGTACAGAATGACAGGCAGGCTCAGGGTCAAGGCAGGCAGAGGTCAGTAATCCAGGGTGGTATAACAAGGTACAGAACGGCAGGCAGGCTCAGGGTCAAGGCAGGCAGAGGTCAGTAATCCAGGGTGGTATAACAAGGTACAGAATGACAGGCAGGCTCAGGGTCAAGGCAGGCAGAGGTCAGTAATCCAGGGTGGTATAACAAGGTACAGAACGACAGGCAGGCTCAGGGTCAAGGCAGGCAGAATGGTCAAAAACCGGGAAAGCTGGAAAACAGGAACTAGAGACAGACAGGAGCACGGGAAAAAACGCTGGTAGGCTTGACAAAACAAAACGAACTGGCAACAGACAAATGGAGAACACCGGTATAAGTACACTGGGGATAATGGGGAAGATGGGCGACACCTGGAGGGGGTGGGGACAATCACAAAGACAGGTGAAACAGATGCGCTGTGACATAAACACATTTAGCATCTCCTGGCTTCCATGCATAGACTACAAGTCACTGATGTAGACCTTTGGAACATCTACATTTTAAAAAAGTTTAACAAATCCATTTAATATAGCCTACACCTTCACAATAAATCCATTATTTATTTTAGACCGGTCTAAAGAAACACGATATTAAGAAAATGTAGTCTATTTCAGAAGAACAGAATATCATACTCTAAGTTGTCTTTGTTAGGTCCTGATCTGGCTATGCCATATGGCTTGTGGGCTACACTAGTTCATTTAGCAGACAAGATTTGCTTAGATTTCCGTGGCATTATTTCATAGTATGAAGAATACAATTGAACAAAGCTGAATAAATTAGAAAGGATATTTTCTCCAAATAATTTGAGGGAGGACGCACATGCGGCTATTCTGTGCTGCGTGGTTAACAAAGAAACAGGTACTTCTATATGCTTAATTTAGAGTTATTTATGTAACTTTAGTTGTGATACAACTATTGTGCTATAGGTTCTGATTTTTAATACGTTCTAACACTGCATGATGCGACTAATGATGATTTCAAAAAAGTTGCATGGAAGGCATGATCTCTGCTTTGTTTTTTTGCGCAGGCTATACACACTTCATCAGTCTCTCATTCACAATTTGACAAGCACTTGATAAGGCCTTGAATTTCCCAGCTGCATCCCCTTTGTGTGGCCGTAATGCCCCCTAAAAAGATCCATGCCTTTTGTGGCCAATAGCCATTGTGCCCTTGGGCTGAATATAATAATTATAATTCCCTTCTCCCGGCTGCGTGCCGAAGCACCTCTCACTCACATGGCTATAATGTGATCGGGTCTTTCTTACCTGCTACAAGTGAAGACAGACACATCGGGGACGCAACTGCGCGTGTCCTTATCCAATTCCGAGGCGCATATTGAAGATATTGAAGAACTGTCCACATTTACTTTTTGTCAGCCAACATGAGTAGGACTAACGAACAGCAAAAGCACTAGCCTATGTCAATCTACTATCACCCATAGTACAAAAGTTGACCTATTCTGTGCAATAAATAAATATTCCAAACATAGTCTGGGACAATTGTGGGATGCGATAGATCCCAAATTAATACAACCACTAGCATCAACAAAAACTGTTTTACGTAATGAGCTTGACACAACAAATGTTTAGCTTAAAATGTTGATAAACTATTAGGCTATTTCTTCACATTATGAGCTCAGTAATGCGCACACGGCAGTAGGCTTTGAGCGTGAATGTTTCATTAGGGGGAAAATACCATTCTCAAAATGGCATTTGACTACAAATGCGTTTTATGCATGTAATGCTTTTATTATAAAGGTGCATTTTTATAGTGAAAATGTTATTCCGCAAACTTGAAACTCACGTGCTGCGTATGTTGTCAGTTAAGCTCTACACCCGTTGTAAAGCGGATTATCGAGCTTCACTTTAAGAAGTTATTTGGCCACTTTAGTTGTGATACAATCCTTTTTAAAACATATAGGTCTATGGGCTAGGCTACATGAGGTGTGATACTAACCTTATTAAAACATATAGGCCTATGGGCTAGGCTACATGAGGTGTGATACTAACCTTATTAAAACATATAGGCCTATGGGCTAGGCTACATGAGGTGTGATACTAACCTTATCAAAACATATAGGTCTATGGGCTAGGCTACATGAGGTGTGATACTAACCTTATTAAAACATATAGGCCTATGGGCTAGGCTACATGAGGTGTGATACTAACCTTATTAAAACATATAGGTCTATGGGCTAGGCTACATGAGGTGTGATACTAACCTTATTAAAACATATAGGCCTATGGGCTAGGCTACATGAGGTGTGATACTAACCTTATTAAAACATATAGGCCTATGGGCTAGGCTACATGAGGTGTGATACTAACCTTTTTAAAACATATAGGCCTATGGGCTAGGCTACATGAGGTGTGATACTAACCTTATTAAAACATATAGGTCTATGGGCTAGGCTACATGAGGTGTGATACTAACCTTATCAAAACATATAGGCCTATGGGCTAGGCTACATGAGGTGTGATACTAACCTTATCAAAACATATAGGTCTATGGGTTAGGCTAATTGAGGTGTGATACTAACCTTATCAAAACATATAGGTCTATGGGCTAGGCTACATGAGGTGTGATACTAACCTTATTAAAACATATAGGTCTATGGGCTAGGCTACATGAGGTGTGATACTAACCTTATCAAAACATATAGGTCTATGGGTTAGGCTACATGAGGTGTGATACTAACCTTATCAAAACATATAGGTCTATGGGCTAGGCTACATGAGGTGTGATACTAACCTTATTAAAACATATAGGTCTATGGGCTAGGCTACATGAGGTGTGATACTAACCTTATCAAAACATATAGGTCTATGGGCTAGGCTACATGAGGTGTGATACTAACCTTATTAAAACATATAGGTCTATGGGCTAGGCTACATGAGGTGTGATACTAACCTTATCAAAACATATAGGTCTATGGGCTAGGCTACATGAGGTGTGATACTAACATATAGGCCTATGGGCTAGGCTACATGAGGTGTGATACTAACCTTATTAAAACATATAGGTCTATGGGCTAGGCTACATGAGGTGTGATACTAACCTTATCAAAACATATAGGTCTATGGGCTAGGCTACATGAGGTGTGATACTAACCTTATTAAAACATATAGGCCTATGGGCTAGGCTACATGAGGTGTGATACTAACCTTATCAAAACATATAGGTCTATGGGCTAGGCTACATGAGGTGTGATACTAACCTTATCAAAACATATAGGTCTATGGGCTAGGCTACATGAGGTGTGGGACTATGATTTGAAAAAGATGCAAAAAAAGCATCCGCTGTTTCTTGCCTTTTGCTGGGCATCATTCACAAGTGAATATATATGCATATATCATTCATTCACACTTTACATATACTAAATAATATATGTGTGAAATTTGTTTTGATTTAGAATGGACCATTACCATGCACCTGTATCGAAACAGGGGCAGCGGAAAAAAATACATGTCATCTATGCACTTAAATAGCGAATGGAAGACGCTTTTCCTGTGGTTCATTTTCATGCCAGCCAGGTAGGCTACACTCCTGTTGTAAAGAGTGCTTAATTTTAGGAAAGTTGAGAAATTAATATAGTTGGCCGAGCCTATAGAAAGCTGATGGGATCCTCTTTTTAATAGAGGCCATCACTCTTCTCACGCAATTGTATAGCCTATAGAAATATTGGCAACATGAGCTCATGGGCTCTCATGAAGTGTTTGATTACATTTTCGATCACATTTGCATATATGTCAGAGTGATTCGAGGGACAATAGAGTGCTGAGTACCAGGCAGTTAGCAAGTTTGGTAGTCTACAAATGACCATCAGCAGCATCAGAGCTTGGAGAAGCCTAATTACCGTGACTAAACGGTCACATGGAATTTGACAGCTGACATGACTCGTGGCCACCGGTGTGGCGGTAATATGGTCACCATAACAGCCCTAGTTGCATCCCCTTTTGCCCTCAGAACAGCCTCAATTATTCGGGACATGGACTCTACAAGGTGTCAAAAGCGTTCCACTGAGATGCTGGCCTATGTAGACTCCAATGCTTCCCACAGTTGTGTCAAGTTGGCTGGATGTCCTTTGAGTGATGGACCATTTTAGATACACACGGGAAACTTTTGAGCCTGGAAAGAAACCGCAGCGTTGCAGTTCCTGACACAAACTGTTGCGCCTGGTACCTACTGCCATACCCCATTCAAAGGCACTTAAATATTTTGTGTTGCCCATTCATCCTCTGAATGACATAAACAATCCAATCCATCTCAATTGTCTCAAGGCTTGAAAATCCTTCTTTAACCTGTCTCCTCCCCATTCATCTACACTGATTGAAGTGTATTTAACAAGTGCCATCAATAAGGGATTATAGCTTTCACCTGGATTCACCTGGTCAGTCTGTCATGGAAAGAGCAGGTGTTCTTAATGTTTTGTATCGTCCGTGTATATGGAAACCTGTAGGAGTGCATCGTTTTGCCTGAAATCGATGGTGCTTTGCCCCAGAGTTAAGGTCAATTCCATTTAAATTCCAGTCGATTTCCGAAGAATTTAAATGCAGCTGGTGAACTGGAAAAACAGAGGAAATGTCACATTGATCAATTGAACCTCAGTTAATTCCACTAGCGCTAACAGAGTTGAAATGGAATTGACCCCTCTCTTTGGCTCCACTCTCCTCATATTTCACTGATCAGTCATGAGTGCTGTTTTAGCAGGCACGCCACACAGGCATTATTACGTAAGGCTTTTTGGCAAGGGTGTAAATCTACTCTGAAGGGCCAATGGGGGATGAGGTGGGATAAGTGATTGACATCCCAGCGTGTGGCCCTGACACACACACACACACACACACACACACACACACACACACACACAGTTTCCACAGTGAGCAGATAGATCAAAGACTGCCTCCTACTGGTTGGCTGGTACAGTGTGATCTGAACGGCCAGATGGCACACATACACACACACACACACACACGAATACAAACACATATCGACACACACACACACGTCTCACACATAGTTCAGATGAGTGTAAAGCCACTGTCTCCTCTTCTACTCTTCCTGTTTGCAGGAGAGTCTCAGAGCCTGTCCAGCACGGAGCTCAGAGGACGGGTTTATGAGACATCTATCAGTCTGGATGTCTTTAAAAGACTCCTTCCTTCCCCAACTTGTCCTTTGTGTCTAGCTCATCCATTCTATTTGTGTGTGTGTGTGTGTGTGTGTCCGTGCCCAGTTCCTTTCCCGGCTCTTTAACTCTCCTACGAGGTGGTTCTTCTCCATAGTTGTGGTGTTGATGTGAGGTTTATCAGAGACGACAGGCTGATTCTCAGAGCATATCCTTGGTGCTCTCTCTGTCAGTCCTAGCCCTGAGAGGTATGATAGAATTCCTTCACACTGTCCGCCTACGGTTCGCTGAAGTTCAGTCAAACCTCAGACTGCTGATAGATTGAGTTGGAACAATAACCCTGGCACCTTCCCAGCTTCTCTGTGGTGCTAGTGCAGTCCAGACCAGGGAGCTTCATCCACTGCAGGCTGTGTGATTGGCGGCAGCACTAACCTCAAAGCCATTACTGGGAATAAAGGCCTGCAGTTCTCAACCTGTTCACTGGAGAGTAGAGGAGTCTGTCTCTGACAATAACCAAAAGTCCCCTCTCACCCTAGGCTCTGTGTGTGTGTGTGTGTGTGTGTGTGTGTGTGTGTGTGTGTGTGTGTGTGTGTGTGTGTGTGTGTGTGTGTGTGTGTGTGTGTGTGTGTGTGTGTGTGTGTGTGTGTGTGTGTGTGTGGAGCAGTCTGTGTTATTGTGAGAGATGAGGAAGCTGCAGGCATGTTCTGTTCTCCATTGTCACACAAACCTTCTAGAGCATCAGAGTTTCTGTCAGATGTTTAGAAATGGGCCCCAAACTTTGGGCTGAAACATTTCCCTTTATATTGACAGCTGGAAAATGAAACCTCTGCAGTGATTTCATTTTGATTCTGGGAGAAGGCATGCATAATTAAGTCCTGTGGAACAACCTGACAGGCTGTGGCAGTAAGTTTCTGAATTCTCCCTCCTGTACTGTATTAAGTCACATGTCATCTAATGATTTCAGCACACTGTGCGTCGACCTCTCTGTGACAGGTGATCCATCAAACCCATTTATCAGCCCCAGTCTTGTCTTCTCATGAGAAGAGGAAGGCGAACTGCAGTGATGGCAAAATCCTAACTGTGGTGCGGGTTGACATTGGCTTGCAGCCTAGGGTTCTGGAGAGGATTGTACATTTAATGCATAATGTTCTTGCAGTAATCCCAAGATCACTGAAAAAAACACATTCTTTAAGAAACAACACAGTTATTGGTATTATTCCCAACATTATTATTCCAAACATGTTACTTTGAAATGTTTGGGTGGGTTCTCACAAATCTAACTTTAAGACATTCTCGGAAATCAAAGTACAACTCTTTTGGAATGCATTCCATGGACAGTTGTTTGTTGAATAAACCATCACACACTTCCACTTATTTATAAAGAATGTAAGATGCCTGTAAAGATTTGTCCCAGTCATGCTGTCTCCATCCAGGGGCTTTACTGCTGAGCCTACCCAGGCTGATCTACTAGCTCCCTGCAAAATGGATACAAATTGAACAAAATCAATTACTCTTGGTTTTTCACAAATCATTCCACAACACGCCCTGTAATCTCTTTCCAATGTAATATTCAGCAAAGGAAAGCTGAAATCGATGGCATGAAAATCAGCAGGAATGGAGGCTCAGAGAGATAGAGATTTTAAAGGCGGGCGGGCGACGTGTGGTAATCTGAATTAGAAGTCAACGCAAAGAGAGGCTGTCTAACCCGTAGAGATCCTATTATATTAAGATATAATTCTGTGGTCTGACCACTTTCAGACCACTGATCTAGAGACAGTATTGAGGTGGTGGAAGATGATCTGAATGGAAGAGGCTGTCTGCCAGATCACTGATCTAGAATCAGAGTGAAATAGTATTCAAAGCATTCATGCTCTGTAAAGGCTGCCTGCCTTCCATCTGAGAAAATTAAATGTATCACAGCTTGAAAGCAGCAGTCCCTGGCCATTTCCTGGGCTTCTCTCTACCCTGGAGCAAACCTAGTGTAATGTACCACTGCTGTGTGGCAAACTGTATCATCACAGAGAGCCAGGAGCAGTGTCTCTGCCTCGCCTTGACCACCCAGGGAACTCCTCACATCTACTGTGGGCCCTGGGTTTCAAACAGTAGGATCTCACTACTGTAGGAGGCCGTGTTGTTTGTAATGAACTGACAGACAGTGTAGATATGAGTAGAGAGGCTTCTGTACAGTCGTGGATATAAGTGTTCCTTTCCTCCTTCAGCCTTCAAAGAACTGTAAATGAGTTTTTACAAAGGGGCAGGTGTTTTGAACAGAATTATTTCTCGTCTGTCACTGCAGACGAGAAATGGCAGAAATGGCAGAAATGACATCAACAGCTCGCTTCAAACTCTTCTACTAAATGATGCCTCTGATTTAGTCTCAGCTAAATGTGTCTAACTTGTCAGTGATCTCATATGAACAGCATATTTCAATCATGTAAACAAGCTTACAGGCAGAGTTTGACTGATTGACCAATTTGGCTTTGAATGCGAATTCGTTTTTTTCTCCCTCAAATCAGATGTAATTTTGCAGGGCCAGTGGCTAAGATGACTTTACTGATATAAAGTAGAAGTGATTTGTGCACTCGTTACTTTCATGTACACTCAGACACACACGCTGTCAGCTGATTCGCTGATACATTTTGCGTTTCAATCATTCTCTCTCGCTCTCTTTCACTCTCCCCTCTCTATTGCCCCTATCAAGAGTATTCACTCGGTCTCCATTTCTGTTACATCACAGACAGTCACATCTTTTAACTTCAGTCAGACACCCACAGCAGTCTCTGACCCCCACCCCTTTATCCAGATCTGTCTGAATACTGGCTCATTTTAGCCTATCTATGCTGAAAGAAAACAGAGAAAATGGCTGCTATTTTGAAGCCTGATAATAATCTGTGTCGCTATTTTAAGACCCAAGTGCCTGGGGTTGGAGGGACGGCTGATGATGAAGGTTGCTGATGTCATCAGTGTTGCCGGGCAACCAGAATATTTTCAGTTGGCAGGGTTTGGCTCACCAGGGTGAAGTGGCTGATGGGAGGCATTGACAAGAGACACAGGGAGGGCAGGCGGCTGGGTCTCTGTCCCCCCTCTCTCCAGCCCCTGTAGCCCAAGCTCCAGCTAAAGGCTCTTTCCTTTAAAGCTCTGTCTCAGTACGAAGGTTCATTGTAACATGGTGGTGAAATATGTCTAGGAGCAGTACACGAGACGTCTGTTCTCTGATAGGAAGAGACATTTGGTAATCATCACACAGAGATGAGGAACAGAAGCTGAACAATTAAGTACTAGACTGTGATATTACGCAAATGGGTGCATAATGAATTGCAATTAAATAAACCTTTGTGAGGTTGTAAATTAAAGTGCAATTGGAAACAGGATCCTACGTTTTGCAGCAAATGAGGTTTAGAAATAATGACTTTCCTTTACAACTACGGTGTTTCTTTCTTGATCTCATTCTGACTGTAGAGTTAGAGAGTTCATTCTCCTGGCCCTGTGCTCTGCACTAGAGAGTAGCCAGTCCTGTCTGTGGGTCAATGCCACCATGTGAAGTGGCTCTGTGTGTGTTCACACAGCCTCCTCTAAGCAGCCTCCTCACCAACATGAAAACCAGTAGCTTTGTGCTTGGCACTTGAGGCTCTAAAGTCCAACATGATTACGCCCCAGAGAGTCAGGAGGTTAAGAGGAAACCTTAACTACACAGCTTAACACCTATTATGGATGGCCACGTAACTTCACTGCGTTTCCAGTGGACGCAACCTCAAGTAACCGCATGGGTATGGGACTTGGAGTTTGTTAACACGTTTCACCTCCCAACAGGGGCTAGGTTAGTGGTAGTATCTCCTCCCACGTTATAGTCATGCTACTAAGGTAACGTACAGCTATGGTGTAATGGACACGTACTTGGTTCTCTTATCTAACGCTATAAGACTACATCCCATTACCAGATAATTCAAAAGATTGCAGCCAAATAAAAATACCTAATGTGTATTTTGTTTACCCTACTACCCAGATACACATTACATACACAGTCTATTTTCAGATGAAAGCCCTTCCTTTGGCCAACCTTTCCTTGTTTTCTGTGCCCACCTGTGGATTTGCGTGGCGTGTCACACCTAGCATGTCACTCATTACCATATGGCTCCCGTCCCACAGACTGGCTCATTAAGAGGTTCCTGGCTCGTGGTGGGCGAGGCCGCGAGCGTAATAACAGCCTGGCTCTCCTCTGAGACACTGTGTGTTAGCCTCTCACTAGAGGCTGCTAGTGTCATTGGCTCCTCAAGCAGAGTGGTTTTCTGTCGGCTGTTAGCTAGCTGTGCCTTGTTTAAACTCCATAGGCCGTAAAGCTGGTGTTTCTTATTACAGAGGTCATTTTGTAATGAGAAAATGTGTATGCATGAACATTCCACTGTGGGTTTGAGGGAGAGGAATTTGAGATTCTATTAGAGCAGGTGTGACGGCAGTTTCCCCTTCTACTCCTCTACCTGTTCATCTGCGTACGTAAGTTTGTGCATGTCTGTCACATGCTGTGTGATCCAGAGCTGAGCAGCAGCTGTGACCTCCATGGAGGTTTTCTCCCTCCCTCCCAGGTACAGTTACTCCAACCAGAAGGGCTTATTAACCAGCAGTGCTGTAGCTCTGCCCCAGTCTGGCACCTCAGCTCACTGCTGGCTGGGAGGTTGTCAGACTGTCTGGACAGGACTCGATGGGCTCTTATTGAAGCTCTAAAACAGATATGCTAATGTTCTATAAGAGTGGTAAGGCGTGGACCTTTCCTCTGATTCTGTCTGGGACACACCTGTCAAGCCAGGGCCTGAGAAAGTTACTCTACATTTAAGCAATAAGGCCTGAGGGGGTGTGGTATATGGCCAGTATACCACGGCTAAGGGCTGTTCTTAGGTGCCTGGATACAGCCCTTAGCCCTGGTATATTGGTCATATCCCACAAACCACTGAGGTGCCTTATTGTTATTATGATATTTCTTTTTTTGTCCCCAATTTTTGATCTTGTCCCATCGCTGCAACTCCCCAATGAGCTCGGGAGAGGAGAAGGTGGAGTCATGCGTCCTCCGAAACATGACCCGCCCATCCGCTCTCCTTAACATTCGCCAGCTTAACCCGGAAGCCAGCCGCACCAATGTGTTGGAGGAAACACCGCTCAACCAGCTGCGCCACTCGGGAGGCTGGACCTTATTGTTGTTAGAAACTGTTTACCAATGTAATTAGAACCATAAACAAGTAATTGTGCACCATACATGGCAATATACTCAAACTAACCAGTTTATAATATACTCTGATCCAAAATAGAACAGAATACATTAAATTACCACATAGCGTGTGTGTGTGTGTGTGTGTGTGTGTGTGTGTGTGTGTGTGTGTGTGTGTGTGTGTGTGTGTGTGTGTGTGTGTGTGTGTGTGTGTGTGTGTGTGTGTGTGTGTGTGTGTGTGTGTGTGTGTGTGTGTGTGTGTGTACCAGTCAAAAGTTTGGACACACCTACTCAATCCAGGGTTTTCTTTATACTGGTCTATTGGTTCAGACAGGTCAGTAGAGAGATGAGAGGTAGGACAGTGCTGCAGGAATGTTTGCCATCTCCTCTCTCTCTCTTAGCTCTGCCCCAGTAGGGATCTGCTGACCTTGGGCCTGCTGTCTGATCACAGTCATCCTCTGACGGTCATCACCAGGACAACCCAAAGTTACCCCAGCAACCGCACATCGGGACAACCCAATCCCCCCGCTCTCTCCACACACAGACGCAGGCACAGACACACACACACACACACACACACACACACACACACACACACACACACACACACACACACACACACACACACACACACACACACACACAGTCTGCCCCCTGAGATCTGACACCTGACATGTGAGAAGGGTCAGATGTAGGACAGGAATGACCAGATAATTGTCTGAGTGTGTGTGTGCTTGCTTCTGTGTGTTTGTGCTTCTGTGTGCATGCGTGGTATGTGGTTGTGTAAAAGTCGATGTGAGATTACAGAGAAGAGCAAGTCAAGGTGGTTCTGGGAGTGGATTCATGAGTGTTTATATGTCAGAGATCCCAAAACAAAGATAAAGGATTTGTGTGTGTCTGTACAGACAGACCAGTGATGACACTTGGCTTTTAGACGGCACCCTGTTATGAAAGGGCACAATGCTACCTCCCCTCCTCTCCTCTTACCTCCCCTTCTCTCCTCTCCTCTCCCACCCACTGCATGGCCTCACAGTGTCCCTTAATTCATCACTCTCAAACAGCCTCTCACCACCACAGACCCAACAGATCCGTCTGTCTGGAGAAGATTGATTTGCTTGCGTACTGATATCTGACCACTGAGATAGAGAGAGCGAGACCTCACCTCTTTCATCCCTCGTCCATGTCTAAACCTGTTTTCACACTGATTTCCTCTCAGTATCCCTCTCTCTGGTGGCCATCCGGAGCCTTGCTCAGTATAGAGATAGAGAACTAAGCAGTGCAATGGCATATTAATAGACCTTCCTTCCACTCCCTGGAATAAAAACAACTCTGTTTTTCAAGGCCATTGCAGTATGCAGCATGTTCAGTTATTGTCCATTGGTTAGAATGGAAATGTGCCTTCTGTCTTTCTCAACACTCCCAGATACACACAGACTAGAGGTTGGAGCCGGATCCGAGGACTATCAGACCCGGATCCGAAAGGCCCGATCATAGAAAAGAAAAGGGGGACCCGGATCTGAACGGACCAAACCGCTCGGGTCCTAGGTCAGGTCCGGTTAATTCAAGTTGGGGTGGACCCGTGAAGACCTCTAACACAGACACGTTGACAGGCATAAGGTTAGCAGCAGTGAGAGCAATTGTTGGGGGTTAAGTGCCTTGCTCAAGGGCACAACGACAGGCGATTTTACATGGGATCAGACAGAGTCCAGTAGCCTTCCAATTCAGTTCCATTCCCATTTTTGTGTTGCCTGGCAGAGGGCTTGGAACCAGAAAACCTCCGGCTGCTGGTCTGCCTCTCTCACCTCTGTGCTACTGCTGCCCTTTACACATCAGGAAGAACTCAGGACAAAATTAAAGTATTCGAAACAAAGATCAAAGATTGGTTAACAATCAATTAATAAAGCACTGTAGATCTATACTTTTCCCATGGAATTGGGTAGTGGTGCAGGTGGCCTTTAAAAACCCAGAGATGTTCCAAGGGGTTTTATTCTCTGTGCTCTAGTATCCACTAACAGCCCAAATGTACCTGGTTATGGAAGCAGACCATTAAGCCCTCGGCATTGTTTTCCTTCTAAGTGTTTAATCGGCAAGCGCAATTATACTGGGCCATTATATTGGTTGTCTGTGCTCATCTCTGTTCCGGCTTTAATTGCTGTCTGAAATCTACGCCGCAATTACAACGACTGCAGCTAACAGCGTGATTTTAAACACGACGCTGCTGCCACAGATCAGTGGGTTTATTGTGTAATCCTCACATGTTCCCATTTAGAGAGGTCTGTCACGGTCTACATGTGTTGCTAGAATCTGCCGTTTCTGCATTGATCTATATGTGGGCTGAGCAGACACACACAGCTACTCTGCACAGGTTTATTGATCTCTATCCACATATATATACACTGCTCAAAAAAATAAAGGGAACACTTAAACAACACAATGTAACTCCAAGTCAATCACACTTCTGTGAAATCAAACTGTCCACTTAGGAAGCAACACTGATTGACAATAAATTTCACATGCTGTTGTGCAAATGGAATAGACAAAAGGTGGAAATTATAGGCAATTAGCAAGACACCCCCAAAAAAGGAGTGATTCTGCAGGTGGTGACCACAGACCACTTCTCAGTTCCTATGCTTCCTGGCTGATGTTTTGTTCACTTTTGAATGCTGGGGGTGCTCTCATTCTAGTGGTAGCATGAGACGGAGTCTACAACCCACACAAGTGGCTCAGGTAGTGCAGTTCATCCAGGATGGCACATCAATGCGAGCTGTGGCAAAAAGGTTTGCTGTGTCTGTCAGCGTAGTGTCCAGAGCATGGAGGCGCTACCAGGAGACAGGCCAGTACATCAGGAGACGTGGAGGAGGCCGTAGGAGGGCAACAACCCAGCAGCAGGACCGCTACCTCCGCCTTTGTGCAAGGAGGTGCACTGCCAGCGCCCTGCAAAATGACCTCCAGCAGGCCACAAATGTGCATGTGTCTGCTCAAACGGTCAGAAACAGACTCCATGAGGGTGGTATGAGGGCCCGACGTCCACAGGTGGGGGTTGTGCTTACAGCCCAACACCGTGCAGGACGTTTGGCATTTGCCAGAAAACACCAAGATTGGCAAATTCGCCACTGGCGCCCTGTGCTCTTCACAGATGAAAGCAGGTTCACACTGAGCACATGAGCACATGTGACAGACGTGACAGAGTCTGGAGACGCCGTGGAGAACGTTCTGCTGCCTGCAACATCCTCCAGCATGACCGGTTTGGCGATGGGTCAGTCATGGTGTGGGGTGGCATTTCTTTGTGGGGCCGCACAGCCCTCCATGTGCTCGCCAGAGGTAGCCTGACTGCCAATAGGTACCGAGATGAGATCCTCAGACCCCTTGTGAGACCATATGCTGACACATGCACATTTGTGGCCTGCTGGAGGTCATTTTGCAGGGCTCTGGCAGTGCACCTCCTTGCACAAAGGCGGAGGTAGCGGTCCTGCTGCTGGGTTGTTGCCCTCCTACGGCCTCCTCCACGTCTCCTGATGTACTGGCCTGTCTCCTGGTAGCGCCTCCATGCTCTGGACACTACGCTGACAGACACAGCAAACAGCAAAACTTTTTGCCACAGCTCGCATTGATGTGCCATCCTGGATGAACTGCACTACCTGAGCCACTTGTGTGGGTTGTAGACTCCGTCTCATGCTACCACTAGAATGAGAGCACCGCCAGCATTCAAAAGTGACCAAAACATCAGCCAGGAAGCATAGGAACTGAGAAGTGGTCTGTGGTCACCACCTGCAGAATCACTCCTTTTTTGGGGGTGTCTTGCTAATTGCCTATAATTTCCACCTTTTGTCTATTCCATTTGCACAACAGCATGTGACATTTATTGTCAATCAGTGTTGCTTCCTAAGTGGACAGTTTGATTTCACAGAAGTGTGATTGACTTGGAGTTACATTGTGTTGTTTAAGTGTTCCCTTTATTTTTTTGAGCAGTGTATAACATGTGTAAACAGAGCTGTAAACATAAGGCAGGCCTACTACACCATGTCATCTCCCTGCTTCCACACTCGAGGAGGAAGCAGAACAGTGGCTGGTTTGTTGTCATTGGTCACTGAGGTGGCTGAGGCCACCGGCTGATAGGCCGTGAATTTTGACCAGGTATGTGAGACCGGGGCAGACATAGGTCAACCTTCTGTGTCTCCTATTGGGGGAGACCTCAGTGTTGGCCGTCAGTGTTGGCCGGAGGTAGAAGGGCTTTGAAGTCTACAGGGAGTGATTAACCTGCTGATGATTAATGAGCCCTGAGAGGTGCAGAACATCTCCAGTTCAGAGGGCACTGCCCTGGTGGCTAGAGGAGGAGGATTCATTTCTCCCCCTCCATTGATCTGGGATGTTCTGCGACGTCTCCATCACAGTCAAAACCCCCCTCCAAGCAAAGAATGCCTTATGATATGGATAGAAGCTTAGTCCAAAAAGGTAGCTAAGAAAGTGAAGTAGGTTCAAATCAAATCAAATTTTAGAGTTAGAGTGCTCTCACATTCAGGTATCTCCATGACAACAGGATACAATGATGAGGATATAGCAAGAACTATTTGCGGTGGCGACAATTGGTCATATTCTCTTCTCCTATCCTCCATCAGAGCCTCCCCTGTGTGATGTATCACCTCTTTGATTGTTCTGCTGTATTTAGGTTGGAACCAGGGCTGTAGTGTTGATGTGTGGGCACGTGACTGGAGACAGAATAGACAGAGATATCTCAGTGTAAAGTGGAGCAGCTGTGTAGAGTGGAGGTTTGTTGTGAGTCAGAGAGCCCATAGGAGCTGTCATAGTTCTGGTAATGTAGGTTAACTCTGCTCACAAAAAGAACACAGGGCTCAACCACAGCTTTGGATGACATGCTTGCCAATCACAAACCATTTTATTTCTAGTCATGCATGAAACTGACTTTTGTTCCACTCAAAAGTATGAATAATTTGTTCCCTTTTGCACATTCTGTAAAACTTTTTATGGTTGTGTGGGAAAAAGTTGAAATTCTGACGTTACATTGATCTTTGAGGACAACGCGCATGCATGCGTGCATGTTTCTATGTGTGTGTGTGTACGCACGTGTGATGAGTTGTGGCAGTAAAAGTGTAAAGTCTTAATGATCTCACCCTGTATGCCCTCTGTCCTCTTTCTCCCTCTCCTTTCATCAGAGAGTGGCTCAGCCATCACGTCCTCCTGTATTGGCCTGGGAAACTCCCTGTCTCCCCCTGCTGGTCAGGCTGGCAAACCCGTTCCAGGATACAATGGTGAGAACTAACCTGTCTGTTTTCATTAGAGCAGAACTATCCAGGGGCGTCATGCACCCCAAAAGTCTGAGGAGGCACAAAGTACGTGAGGATGGCTGGGGGGTGGTCCTGAGGGGTGCTAGGACCCCTATCCGGAAGTTGGAGAATTTAGCATTTTTCTAACACCTGAAACAGCTTTTTCCTGCAATCTAGCCATAATCGTTATGCTTAATTTTATGTAAAGTGTATATTTTTCCTGCATATCTAAGCAGAAAACCTCTTAAGCTGTCTGTATCCTCCTGACTGGTGGTTATTAAAAAAAAAAATCTAAATATGCTTATCTGCATCTCTGCTAAAATCTGGGTAAATGATTGAAAGGAATGTGAATCTTATTCAATAAAATAATAATGGCTTGTTTTTCTAAAGTCTACCAACCTTGCCAGCAGGCATACAGCTAAGGTACACTATATATACAAAAGTATGCGTACACCCCTTCAAATTAGTGGATTCAGCTTATTTCAGCCACACTCGTTGCTGCTAGGTGTATAAAATCGAGCACACAGCCGTGCAAACTCCACAGACAAACATTGGCAGTAGAATGGCCTTACCTGTGCCATTTTTTTTCTCTCCCCAATTTCCTAATATCCAATTGCGATCTTGTCTTATCGCTGCAACTCCCCAACGGGCTCAGGAGAGGCGAAGGTCAAGTAATGCGTTCCCCCGAAACATGACCCGCCAAACTGTGTTTCTTAACACCCACCCGCTTAACCCGGAAGCCAGCCGCACCAATGTGTCGGAGGAAACACTGTTCAACTGGCGACTGAAGTCAGCCTGCAGGCGCCCGGCCCGCCCTCAAGGAGTCGCTAGAGTGCGATGAGCCAAGTAAAGACCCCCGGTGAAACCCTCCCCTAACCCGGACAACACTGGGCCAATTGTGCGCCACCCTTATGGGACTCCCGATCACGGCCGGTTGTGACACAGCCTTGTGTCGAACCCGGGTCTGTAGTGACGCCTCAAGCAATGCAATGCAGTGTCTTAGACCGCTGCACCACTCGGGAGGCCTGAGCTCAGTGACTTTCAACGTGGCACCGTCATAGGATGCCACCTTTCTAACAAGTCACTTCGTCAAGTTTCTGCCCTGCTAGAGCTGCCCCGGTCAACTGTAAGTTATGTTATTGTGAAGTGGAAACGTCTAGGAGCAACAAACTTCAGCCCTGAAGTAGTATGCCACACAAGCTGACAGAACGGGACCGCCAAGTGCTGAGGCGCATAGCGCATAAGAATCATCGGTCCTCACTTGCAACACTCACTACCGAGTTCCAACCTGCCTCTGGAAGCAACGTCAGCACAATAACTGTTTGTTGGGAGCTTCATGAAATGGGTTTCCATGGCCGAGCAGCCACACACAAGCCTAAGATCACCATACGCAATGCCAAGCGTCGGGCTGGAGTGGTGTAAAGCTCGCCGCCATTGGACTCTTGGAAACGCGTTCTCTGGAGTGATGAATCGCGCTTGGCGGATGCCAGGAGAAATCTACCTACCCGAATGCATAGTGCAAACTGTAAAGTTTGATGGAGAAGGAATAATGGTCTGGGGCAGTTTTTCATGGTTCGGGCTAGGCCCCTTAGTTCCAGTGAAGGGAAATCTTAACGCTGTAGCATACAATGACATTCTAGACAATTCTGTGCTTCCAACTTTATAGCAACAGTTTGGGGAAGGCCCTCTCCTGTTTCAGCATGACAATGCCCCCGTGCACAAAGCGAAGTCCATACAGAAATGGTATGTCGAGATTGTTGTGGAAGAACTTGACTGTCCTGCACAGAGCCCTGACCTCAACCCCATCAAACACCTTTGAGATGAATTGGAACGCTGACTGCGAGCCCGGCCTACTCGCCCAACATCAGTGCCCGACCTCACTAATGTTCTTGTGGCTGAATTGAAGCAAGTTCCCACAGCAATGTTCCAACATCTAGTGGACAGCCTTCCCAGAAGAGTGGAGGCTGTTATAGCATATTAATGCCCATGATTTTGGAATGAGATGTTCGATGAGCAGATGTCCACATACTTGGTCATGTAGTGTTGATAGACAAACTAGCTAACTTGATTGATAGCCTGAAATGGCTTCTTAGTAGCTAGTTGGGAGATTGGGAACCTATCTAGGCTAGCTAAAGCCAACTTCATAACATTTCTAGGTGGCTAGTAGTATTCCAGAGAAACAACAACAAAACTTTTACAAAAACAAAATATGTATTTTTTTTAAACAGAACAAATATGAGGGGGCACGTGCCCCCTATGGGCATGACGCCTCTGAAACTATCCCAAATGTTCTGAAATGACTCAGTCAATTTACCTGACCAGTATGCAGAGAGAGACACTGCTTTTCAGGCTCTGTAACTGTAATCAGCAAAAAGGTATTAATGTCACACTGTAATTCTTTTAATATGGGCATGTGTGAGAGGAGTCCAGGCATATTTGCTTGGGGAAAGAAAAAACACACACCATCAATACAAAGGTTGAACTTCAGAGCAACCCACATTTCGACATCCCACATTGCCCACTGCTGAAATATAAGCCTTATAAATCAGATTTCTATGCACCTCTCTCTTCTCTAGTCACAGTGATCGACGATGATATGCAGGAGGTGACGCCA